>NC_083346.1:109600396-109834777 GCF_019175385.1 Lycium barbarum | reverse complement strand
CGACATACTAACTAAGGAAAACGGATGATCCAACTACAGAGCAAATATAGACATAAACATAAAAAAATACCGCACAGAGCGCCCGCTCTAAAAAGCTGCCCTCCGACATTCGTCCTTCAAACTATCACACTCGATTGGCTAATCAAAGTCAAAGCGGCCAGCTTCTTTTGAATGGGTCACCAATAGAACCGTCGGTTCTTCAGAATCGAACATCGGGACCATCTTTAAAGTTACCCGGCCTGGTTCCAAATCAGTCGTTCATTCAACACTGCTACAACCGGAGCACACATTCGTCGACCGACAGAAGTGCTTTTTCAGTTTGTTATGGGTTCCAACCCATAGACTTGGTAGCAGACGGTTCGGACGATGGTTGTGTCCTGAACCCAATCTGCGGCACATCTCCTATCTCCTAGAGAAGCGGCTGAACAGCTGCGAGCCGCTAGTTTCCTGGAGAATGGCGGGAGAGGCTAGGCGAGACTTAAAGGCTGTAGCGAACAATCAACTGGTAAGAGGTTTTTCAAGAAAGGAAAAACTCGAAGGTTAGACTTGCATGAACTAGGGAAAGATAGAACTCAACTTCACACTGGTTAGCAAAACCCTAGAGCTTCCCTGCTTCGGTAGACCCTTCTACTTTACCAAGTCAAAAGTTTAAGCTAGGACACCACGTCGATTAACTTTGTGTTCCTTGATTTTCTTTCCGTATGCCGGGGAAAGTACCTCACCCTCACCTTTCTACATTTATTATTATATAGAATTTCCTCGGGTCTCTCTGTTGACGAGAAAAGCGATGGTCCGGGCTGGGCTGTCTGAAATAAGCGGTCATTTTTCTCAGTCCTAATCCTAATAAATACCACGTGAAGCGCGTGATCACCCAGATTCCTAATGCCAACATTATCTTATATATATAATAACTTCTCGACGTCAGCCCCCTTCCTACTCCAGCTAATGGAAAAATGCCTTTGAATGGTCATAATCATCGACAACCCAACCGACGTCCACCATAGGCTCGACGAGCTGTCCTCCTAGATTTCCCGAAGGTAATGCCAGGGCCTTTTCAGTACTGATGACTCTTGATGCCAAGAAGGAGACCAACTAGACGAGACAAACCATTGTTCATAGGTTGGTTATAAGCCCGGAGATCGAATCTGATTCTTACCCTTTGAGAGGGATTCTCGTGCCAACCATAGGAAGAAGAACTCGGTTACTCATCTTGGATCAAATTGGATTAATAGCTTTGTGCTGATCTACGAACGAGCCTTCTATTTGATTTATACTATACTTCTTCAAGTCTCCATCATCCTGATCTCTCTTTTCGGGTTTGCCTGTCCAAAGAAAACAGAACCTCTTCTAGTTCAAGGTCGAAATCCTCAAACCAATCAAAATCTGTTTTCTAGTTCACTACTCTTATGATAAAAAGTTATGTCTCATTTATGTGATGAGAAAGCTGAGAATGCAAATTAGCAAATTTCACATCTACGGCAGATTCTGTGCCCCAAATCATTTAGATTTATGGAACTACCCTTTTCCTTTCCAAAGTGGAATTCCTCCTTGCTTTCCCTTTAACCTGTGCCAAACTCCACTTTTGCTATTGCCAGGTAGAATGATTTATTCAACCTCGGTATTGGCAACCAAGACACCCTTCTCTGTCGAATGAATCTTCAAATCATCATATTCAAACCACGACTCCGATCACGATTTCCAGTTTATTTTATCTCAGGTGACAGGGGCAGGAGAACACTTCACAAAATGCTCTTTGATAGCGAGCGAGATCTTTGAAATTCAATCAGAACAACGCTGGGTGGGTAAGATATAGGATTCTTGTCTGAGTCGCGTGGATCATAAAATGGATCTCTGATTTCAAGTCCACTCGTTGATTTCTAGAAAACTGAATCAATTGGCTTTTTTCAATTATATGATCAACGGGACCAGTCGGCTAGAGAGCGGGGCAGTCAAGTGGCTTTTCGCTCCTCTACAACTACCTTTCGCCCGACTCAGGTTCGCTACTTGCTAGCCTAGAGCTGACCCTGGCTGTGATCAAGACCTCCCTATTATAGGACCTAAAAAAAGGCTTTCAGTAGCGCCCTTAGAATCTAAGCCTTTTGAAGCGCCAGTAGTTATAGCTGTGGTCTTATGATCGCAATCATAAAAGGAGACAAATAAGTCTCAGAGTTCATACCGATAATAAAGATCGTAGGAAGACAGAGGTCTCAACCTTCGTCAACTTCATCCATCAAAAGGATGCCTATATTGCGATGCTTGTAGTAGAGAAAATGCTGATAGAGGGAGGACCAATATATACAGTACACGACAACTTTCTAACTACACCTCACTATTGTAGGAAACTCCCTTCTCTTTATGCCGATGCCATTTTTGAATTGGGGCCGCCGCTAGCGATTATAAATGATATGATATACACAAATTTGATTTGGAATGCCGAAGGTTCCTCGCCTGAGGGCTAGAGCCATGGTGGGGGTTCGGGGCGTGTAATACCAATCAGTGAGATGGAGAATTACTTGGAAAATAATATGCAAGAAGTGCAATGAGCGACTAGCAATGCGACGGGTGTTATACCCCATTTTAACCGGGTTAAATTAGAACTACGACATATTGGTGATTCCTGTTTTTTGTTTTAAGGAGTCGCCACCTAGTTATTTCTGGTTAATTAGAATACCTAAAGTTTATTAAAGTTATATTTAAAGTTAACTCTGTTTAAGGTCTGCGAAACTTATGATTCTGAGTAAGGGTTCAATTAGTCTAAAGGGAAGGTATTAGGCACCCTTTAAGACCCATTAACAATGGTTAACCGACCGGACTAAAAGTCAATTAGGCTAAAATGTAAATATTTATCTTATAAGGAAGTTGATTTAAACTAAAAAAAAGTGGGAATTAGCGTTAAAGTGAAAGGCGATGACTAAAATGTATTGTGGGATTTTTGCTCCTTGTTGGCAAATTTCATTCTTCATGGGTATGAAAACCTTTCTAACTTCTCACAAGTAATAGCAAAACACAACATCCCTTCAATATGTCCTAACAGATGTTGAACTTAACTTCCAAATTTTCAGTCTTCTTTGCTTTTAGAAACTCGACAGTTTAATCTGTTTTCTTGCTCACAATTGTGAAATAGGATCTCCTTTTAACCTAGTAACAGTTGTACACTTGCAGGAAGAGCAGTGTATATGTACTTCAGCTAAAAATTTTATGCTCACATAGTTTTTGGAGTTACAAACCTTAGTCTACAAAATTATAAAGAATCTAGTAGTTTGTATTTCTCTAGATATCTAAACTGGTTTCAGTTAATTTCTAAGGCTTTAAGTTCGGCCAGGTCACTGAAAACAAACAAATCAGCAAGTATCTACTATAATCACAGAAGAGAAAAAAAAGAAAGTTTTTGAGTATGGTAATGGAAAAAGCATATTTTGGTTGCTTGTCATTTCCTTTCACCCTTCGCTTCCTTTGGTTTGGATAAGTTTCGAAAAGGATGAGAGATATGAATAGCATGAAGGAGGATATAGATGCGCATTTCAAGTCCTCGCGGGGTGACGTCGAGTCTTAAAGTAAGACTCTTCCACTCCGGTGTACATGTCAAAACAAAAGAAATAACGGAGGATTAGAGTAACGATATGATTCTTTTACGAAATAAGTAAGCGAAATAAAATAACACTATGGTTCAATTCACAACCCATAAATTCAAGAAAGTTATTACAAACATATACGTGAATGAGGACCTTAAAGATAGGAACAAATAATCAAGTTTTCATACCACAATAAGCACGGAACATGCTCTATGTGAAGTTGCAAATGTATGAGTAACCTTACGAATTTATTAAACTTTCAGTGAATTTAATATTCTTACATTGCTCTCATGTTTTCTAGTACCCAAACAAAATGCTCATAAAACTGAAAAAGACAACATTTTTAACTGATATTCATCAAGAAATTAACTGGAGCTATGGGTTTAAGGGAACGTTATCCTAGTTTTGTCTCCAGTAGTCTAAAAAAACAAATATTGCTACAATCCAAGGTGTACAGTCATTGGAGTTTTGGTAGTTCTGGTTATAGTGAACAAAAAAAAAAACCCAAACCAAGTTTATAAAAAAGAAAAGTTCACAAGTTGTTCTGACAGTAGTCTTTCTTGTCCATACTTGTATTGAGTCAGATTCATAGGTGAAATACATCTAAAGAATGGACAAACATCCCTTTCTATACACACCAGTATACCAAACAGTGGCAGCAGAATTAACATAGGGATTAACTATCCTTGGCGATGTCGAGAAAGAAATAAGAAACGACCATGAAATCATAACAATCCTGTGAGACATATTAACATTCATGTCACAACCAACAGTCCAGCAGCATGATTTATATACCAACACCATATACTTTCTTTTAAAAACAGTTTCGGATCTCGTTTACGTTTAAATATGTTCGGAGATTGAATTTTAACAAACTATAAGGCCTGAAAGATACTCTTTTTGAAAGGGCTGTAATTACGGCAGTTTATGACCATAAATGAAACAGAAAATGGCTAAAATGCAACGGCAATTTCGAACCCGAAATACCGCGGGAAAATGGCTGAAATACACCAGCAAATCCAGAACAGAGGGACAATATACCAGACAAGTTCAGTTATGCAAAACATAAACAGCCTCAGTCAGCAGATACAGCAGAATCATAAAACAATAAATTCTTGTAAACGAAATATGCAGGCAGGTTTCGATTAATTCTGTTATTAATAGATTTTGACTTCAAATGGCATGTCAAAGTATTTATTGGACTGATCAATCAAAGCAGCAACATGTAATGCTTATTTAATCACAGCTTCTAAAATAGTAAGGATACTTAAACAACTTTCAGATTTTCAATCCCCAAGTCCATTTTTAGATATGACTTAAAACCATTTCTATCAAGACTGTAAACATACTAGCAATATTTTCCAAGTTATCCAAACACTTAGTTAATAGTTAAATCATATCTAGATAGTAGAAGAGGACTGGATGGGATTAGCAGTCCAAAACAAGCTCAAAATACCCAGTTTCACCAGAAGTGGCATCCAAAGTTGACAAATGACTTCTTATCTTACTTTTAGAGGAACATATCACTCAAAACAATGCTTCACATACCAAGTAAGTGTATTGCTTTAAGATGAATCAAATGATACATGCTGATCACATTTAACTAGACTAAAACCAAAACGAACCAAACAACTGCAAATACTAATTCCAGATTTTCAAAAAAAAAAAAACAAATAGCCTTATTTTAATTAATATAACGTCATCTTAATGAAACAACTCGAATATCCAAGACGTAGTATTTAGACCATACTCCCACCCCTTTTTTTTTGTCATTTTTTTATTTTTTACGAATCTGACAGATTATAAAATTTACTTAGCACTATCTACAAGCACCTTGATATGATTAAACAGGAACTTCAACATGCATAAACACTACTTAATTACCAATAAGACCTCTTCGATTACACCCACATAGCAGATTGCCTAAACTCACAAAATTACTACTAAATCGATTCACAAAAATTCCAAACAAACTAAACTACTAGAATGAAAATAAACTAAGACGAGGCAGAATTTACCTTTTTGTGGTACAGTGAAGTGGGTCTCGAGATCTTGAATCTACGCTCGAACTCGACGAGCTCGAAATCGATTGAAGAAACTAAAGTTTTAAACAGAAAATGAAAGGAAAATAGAGTAATTGTTCGCTGTCTTTGTTGATTAAAACTTGTGTTTGTAGGGGTTTTCGTTTCCAGATCTTCCACCCTTTGTCTGTTCGATCTCCCTCTCTCTTTATAGAGTGAGGAGAGGGGGAGCGTATGAGAGAGATGAGCAGGGGACAGAGGAGACAGAGAGAAGTGGAAGGAGCGTAGGCGTGAGGGACAAGGAGAACGTGAGGAGCAGATGCGTGAGGGAGACAACAGTGAGTGAAGGTGCAGAGGAACGTGAGGAGAGAAAGGAAGGAGGGGAGCGGGTGGAGAGAACGTGAGGGAGAGGAGAGATGAGTGGAGAGAAAGAGGGAGAGAGCAGCGGCTGAAGGGTTAAGGAAAGAAAAGAGAAAGAGATTAGGGTAAGAAGAAAAATAAGGGAATTGGGTTGGACCGGGTCGGGTCAATTGCGGGTATGGGCTGAATTGAGTAGGGGAATTATTTGGGCTAGGTGAATTAAACATATGGGTTGAGAATGTGGATTGGGTATTTAAATGTGGGTTGTTTATTTGGGTAGGGAAATAATATTATATTTGTATTTTTGGGCCATTAATTTGGTTGAAAATTGTTGATCCTTCCTCCTCTATTTAATTATTTTTTGGGCTTCTAATTTAATAACTGGTATAATATATATTATGTAAAGACAATTAATATATAGAAAAAATAATGATTTAACAAAGCGTTGTCTTGTAATTAATTTAACGAGTCCAAACCCGAAAACGAAACGATGACTAACCGTTTAAAATTTGTGATAAAGTAATGCTCATAATGTTGAAAATAAAAGTAATGATATTAATAGTAGTAGCAATAAAATATTGTGAAAAATAAAGTATTTAGCTCGTCAGTAAATTTAGAAACCCAAGTAGATTAAATAAAGGAGGGATAAAATTGAGTGTCAACAACGGGGTTGAGTGCCAAAGCTGGTGTGTATTGCATAACCTTAGTGGCATGTGTTTATTACCTCTGATGGAGAGAAACCAAAGGCAATTTCAAGGGAAGAAGTGCACTGGTCAACAAATGTGTAGGAGCATAGTACAAGGAGTTCACTGTAGGGGAAACTTTTTTCCAGATTTGCTGGTCAATTTAGAAGGTTAGATTACTATCCTACTGCAACATAGCAATAGGTAGAACGGGGTATGGTGAAAGAGGCTTGTTGATTTGTTGGACATGTTGTCTTATATGTTTGAGGGGTCAAGCCTGTTTGACCTCTGGGGTTTTGTGTAACACCTTGTACCTTTAAACTAAGCTATGATCGTGATTCATGGACTTAGAAACCAAGATGAGAAGTGTTGGGATTGAAAATTTCCTCAGGACGATAAATTGACCTTTTAAGTCATTTGTACAGGCTGTACTTTGAGGACGTACCTCGCAAGGGAAAATCCAAGATTTCTAATATTTAGAATTTCGGGTACAACCATATTTTACGGGTCGTACATTAAAGTACGAGCCGTACATAGTGCCCGTACCTCACTGGAGAAAAATCGAAGTTACTGGAAATTGCCATTCCAGGTACGGCCGCAATGTACGGTTCAATCTCTTTTATATGATTTGCCGTCTGAGTTATGCTATCGAGATTCTGTAAATGTTTTATATTTTGATATGTTCAAACAATCCCACAAGCTTTAATTTGATATAATCCCCTGCGACATCCGAAAGGTACGTGCTATGATTATCGTCTGATTTCTTTCCTAAATGACCTGTCATTCAGATTATTCTGTCGAGTTTTTGTAAATATTTTATGATGCATAAGTTTCTCACTACTCCATTCGTGGATGCCTCAATGCTTCCTTCACTGAGCCCGGGCCAGGATATGTTATCACGCGTATTCCACTGCATTGTTGGCCGTGCCTCGATGTGAGGGGGCAGGTATACATGTACATGGGTTGTGGAGTATGTTGTGCCATGTACACACATTCTGATATATGATGATATGATATGATATGATATGACCATCTGATATGTTTGATATGTGCACATTCTGATATGATGTGATATGTTACGGAGATATTCCCTACTCTGGAGTTATGCTGTGTTGTGGTGCCAGTGACGGGGTGGCGACCACGTTCTGTTCACCGTGTCCTATAATGGGGCCGGATATGGCATATGTTCCGACATGCATTGATAGTTCTGTTCACCGCGTCCCTCACAGAAGGGCCGGGATCTGTTATACGCACATATATGATATACGATTCTGATATGCACGGTTTGTGTTTGGGAAGTAAGCTCTCTGGCATTTTGTACCCTCTGTACTTCTTCTGACATATGATATTGATATACATGATCTGTGTCTGGAAAACCAGCATTCTGACATTCTGGATCCGTACTTCTTCTGGCATATGACTTCGGCATACATGCTCCGCGTGTGGAAAACAAACCTTCTGGTACTCTCGATCGGTACCCTTTTCTCTGACACATGATCTGCGTTCGGAAAATAAGTGTTGGTACTTTGGATAGTGTACTTACTGTTGCACTCTCTGTTTCGATTATGGTTCAGTTTTCTGTATTCCATGCTTTACATACTCGGTACATTTTTTGTACTGACCCCTCTTCTTCGGGGGCTGCGTTTCATGCCACGCAGGTATACCCAGATGAGTTGAAGTTATTACAGAAGATGTTCCAGCGGAGTTGGCAGGCTCCATTTGCTCCCGGAGTGTTGCCGAGTCAGAGTTTGTATGTTATGATTTCTGGATTTATGTTAGAGACTTTGCAGACAGAGTCGTGGGTATTGGTTATCAGTCTGTAAGCGGCTCCATCAGCCGATATGTCATTATGTGTTATGTAATAAATTTTATATAATTACGGATTTTGTTTAAAATTGAGAACGATAAAAGATGGATTTCAAAAACTTAATATGTATTTTACTTTTATCTGATTTTCAGAGTCTGAAGAAATTATGTGTGTAATAAGAATCTGTGGGTTCGCTCTGCTCCGGATATGGGGTCGGGTGCCCATCACACCCTAGCGGAATTGGGGTGTGACAATGGCTTCCTATATGTGTGACCCTAGTGGTGTTGCCATTAGGAAGGTGTATAGATTTAGGAGTGAAATCAGGCACAATAGTAGGACAGTTCAATAAGTTCAAAGCAGCAATCATGTGATTTATGGCACCAGAGTCAATAATCCAAACACATTGGTTATTAGAAGACTCATATGCCATGTTGGCTTTCTCATATGCCATGTTGGCTTTCTCAACTATTGCTTTCTCATCATGCAACATTTTGAGAATCTGATGGTACTGTTCCTGAGTGAATATTGGACTAGCTTGTATAGATCCAACCCCATATGCAGTGTCCTGGCTGTTCTGCAGTCCTGAAATTCCATAATTACTGCATTTCCCTTTTTCTCTAGCATTAGCATTGTGTGCCCTTGGTGCAGTGTAATTTCCTCTGTTTATTGGTAAATTTAAAACCAGATAGATATGTAGCATAGGTCTTTAATGTGTCCCCTCTTGTGACAGTAATCACAATACAAGTCATCATTCCATCTAGGTCTAGAATTTGGATTATTAGCAACTGGAAATTTTCTACCATTTGAGACACGGCCACTTGAGTTATTAACAACTATGAAGGAATTGGATAGGGTTCCCATTTTGAATTAGGGAAAAATTAGAAATTGCACGATTGAGCTAGAAATTGACAGAGATTTTAGATGTAAGTAGCGTGTAATCGGATCACAGTTAGCACTGCTATGATATAATGTTAAAATGATTGAAGAACCTTGAAGAATTAATCCGCCATTAATGGCAAATAGGCGGAAGGAAAGGTGAGGTAGTTATAGAGAGAAATATTTGAGAGAGGGGAAATGTGAAATGATTTCTTTCATCCAATATTTGCAATAATGTGCTGTACAATCTAATTATATCGGAAACAGATTTGACTAACTAATTATTATCTTAACTCACTAAAACTAGCTTCCTTCTAGAAATGTACACTATAAATACACTTGTGTACAACAATCAAACTGCATAAAGGACAATCTATATCCTACTACTCTTTACATTTATATAATAAGAACATTATGAAAATAAAAACAAGATTATGTACTTGTCTTCCAATTCATCTCTTTGTCACGCCCCAACTCGGGAACGTGCGGGCACCTACTATTGCCTACCTCAGTAGGCGAACCCGTCCCTTATGCAACCAACCAACAATAAATAAATAAATGGAAACCCAAGAATAATATCATAAGTCTGTCATAATATACAAATACCAAGTGCGAAAGATAGATAAATCCCAAAATCTGGTCTGGTCACTAGAGCTACTAAATACTACTACAAGTCTAATAGTCAATACATCATCTGTAATAAATAATGTCTCGAAATAGAAATAGGACAATAAAGAAGATAGATTCTGGGGCTGCATGGATCATCAGGCTCACCCTCAGAACTGTAGGAGCGTCGCCTTGGGATCAGTCGCAAGGTGTGGAAGTCTCTCCAACAGCGAACTTTGCACTCCTAAAAAGAGTACAACAAGGTAGCATCAGTACAAAACACGGTACTAAGTAAGAATCATAGGCCGACAACAGTTAGATCATGCATGCAAACAAGGAAAAAGAAAGATAATCATGCTTACAGACAGATACAAGTTAACAAGTCGAAATAGTACAATCAATTACGAGACGAAGCCTCAACTACTACACAAGTCCTAACACAACCATAATAATCCCCCAATAACTCAAATATCACTGAAGATTAATATCAAACCAACTGATAATAAGCGCATGTAATGTGTATGCAAATGAAATGCAATGCAATGATACACACATGCATGTAATGTGTATGCAAATGAAATGCAATGCAATGATACACACATACTCCGCGGGGACAATGCCCACCTATCGACAGTCATGACCCATGGGGGACCACTAAGTCCATATACCGTCATTCCATATCACACAACCTAGAATGACTTCTCCATCCAATATCATTGCTAACCACTCCATATCACATAGCATAGAGATGGCTATGCAAATATAGTAATGTCGCAAGAATCATACTTACCTTTGTCATCACCATCTCCCAATAGCAATATCAATACAGATAAATCATGGATATGAGAAAATATGTCATGCAATGAGAGTAGCATAAATAACGTATAAATTCGAATCAATTCACATAAGAAAGCCATCACAGTACAAGTATCACATGAATCCGTTCCTTCCAACTAGTCTTCCATAAAACATAGAACCCACCAATTCACATAAAAAAAGCCAAGCATAAACCTAGGGATTCTATAGGCCACAAGCCTGAACACACAAGTCACATAATAGTACCAACCTATGAATTTCATCCCAAAATTCTTACCCGAAGGTTCACATGATGTCTCAAAAAATTCCCTAGTACTACATACAAGTCTCTAATCGGAGTCTAAACAAAAGTTAAGTCATAACCAACCTGAAGGGTTGAATAGGAGCCTCGAACAAATCCATTCGAACCGTGCCTTTCTTCTCCGAAGAGCCTTGGAACGATTAACATCTATCAAGTATGAATTCTACATTATAATACAAATATAAGGATACCCATAATGTCATAGTTTTATCCAAAACCCAAAAATGGACCTAAAATAGCCAAACCCGAGCCATAAGGGTGAAACTGTAATTTTATAAAAAGATTGGGTTCAATATAGTCAAAATGGTACTCTACTAGTCTAGACTAGTCCAATGATATCCGTATTGCAATACTTTAATTCGAAATCCAAAATGAACTCCAAAGAGGTAACCCCGAGCCTGTAAGGGTAAAACGAGAATTTTATGACAAACTTAATTTACTCATAACTTAATTAGTCTAGATTCAGAAAACCTACTAAAAAATCTATCATCTTGACCTTCAAAACCATGATTTACCATTTTTTAACTTTTGGATTCGAAACCCCAATTTTCTACTTTAGAAATCATGGATTAAAGCTTAAACCAAGAGAATAAATCAAGGGAAAATATTTAGATTATGGTTTAGATCTTACCCCAATGAAGAATCATGAATAACACCTTTGAACTTTCCTAATTCCAAGCTCTCAAGATTATAAGAAACCCCAAGCAAATAACTAGAACAAAAATACCCAGCTGTCCGACCCAGATCTGGTGCTAAAATGATCCCAAAGCTCACTTTGATAATTCCAATAGATTTCTTGCAAAATGTCACGCAAGTTAGGCTTTTGAATCACCCCATTTCACCTTAAGACGAGAGAGATATGGCTATTTCAATTTTTGGAAGAATGTAGAAGTTTTAGGACGAACTCAGGGGCAATTTCATAATTTCCATCACAAACCATCAGAAAAATCTGCCAAGCCAATCTTTAGTAAAATAACCATAACTCCCTCATACGATGTCGAAATGCGACGATTCTTGTTGCTATAGTTCAAAAATTACGATACGAGTCTAACGGGACAGTCAAAACACAAAACAAAGGTCGTTTGCCCAATATGGTACCCTTTTGCTTAAATCGAGGTTGAAACCGAAAACAAGCACCATACAATCCAAACTCATCCAAAACTCATCAGAACATAACCCAAATCTGTGGACAAGTCCAGAATCATCATACCAACTTGTTGGAACTTTCAAAATATCGAAACGGGGTCATCATGACTCGATGTTGACCGTGGTCAACTCCAATTCTTTAACTTAACTAGTTTCTCAACCAATGACCCCAATCACACCCGAACCCTTCAGGAACCAAACCAATGACCCCACTAAGTCATAAATCACACTCCGGACCTAATGAAAATTTTGGAATTCGATTACGGGCATGTTTACCCAAAAGTCAACTTTTGGTCAACTATTTTTCACTTATTCAACTTGAAAACTTCTAAATTGCTCAAAATCAACCAAGAGTCATCCGACAACCTCGGGGACCGTTCCACCCATCCCACAAGACAAAAACACTCCAACAATGCTGGAAAAGGTCAACAAGGTTAAAAAGGGTAAAATATCTAAACAACCAAATGAGTCATTACATCAGATACCAATTAAACAATTGTTCGTCTTCAAATGAAAGAAGAGAGTATGAAGGTTGACGATAACCAAGAAATCTTTAATATAACAACAAGGAAGCCTCTATGACACGAAATACGCTAAATAACTACTCGTTCACGTTATCAGCCCAAACTTACTTTATCTTAGCTCAAAACCCAAATTTCCATATTTTCCATACTTGAAATTTCTTACACAACTAATCCCCGAATATAAGAACAGCTTTTGCTGGAATTCTCTAATTAGATATAACCATACCTCTGAACGCGATCGATAGGTGCCATAAACTTTCCTCAAAACAACACAAACCTTTAGAAATAGACACAATCTTGGCCCATTCTGAACCAATAAAATACTTTGATTCCGCTAACCTTTCTTTCAACCTTCTAATGACCGAAACCATGACTTACTCTTGCCAGAAAAGAACTCTTGCTTTATTGGAGCACTCTAAGCAATTTCATCAAACTAATCTTACTCCTTGCCAACTTCAATAGTTCCAAGGCTTTTTTTATACCTTCAAATCACAATACAGAAAGAATACCACTGAATACCTTGCCGAGCCAAGTCCGTAGAAAACCATCTGATCACTCTAAAGACCTCTCACAACCATATTACCTCCTAAAATCATTACCAAGTATTGACGAAACCATTCTATCTATTAGAATGGCTGCTTCCAGTAAGATATCATCAAGTCCACTCACAAACCCTAATAAAGCTCGGTAAACCTATCATACCTCAAATCTGAACTGAAACTCATCGATCTGTAAAGATGATTTATTGTGAACCCATAAGTCCTCCTGAAAATATAAACACAGTCCATCAAGCTCTAATCGATCGATTATGACCTGGGATGAATGTACAACCCCTGAATACAGCCAATAGTCACTTGAACTAACTCTAACTTTCCGAAACCAATCACGATCCTACCACATATATGTGGCGGCCACTCTAATATTTTGCTCATGTAAATGCGATCATGTCTATCACTCTCGAGTCCAAAAGCTGAGTCCTATCCAAGCTTTCAACTTAGTACCGAAGAACTATTCCTTATGATTGCATACCTTATGATTGCACCCTTATTCGATACTCAAATCTGATACACCCCAAAATTTTCAGTGCAAAAACTTGTAGCCTCAATAATAATCCTTAACCATCAAACCTCAATAGTAACACCTCGATATGCCCATAACAATTCTAAAAGCATCAAATCCCACAATCTCTTGCGCCAACCTAGGCCATCTATTTTTGAGTCCTTAAAATCCAAAGGTACTTACCCAAGATATGCAGTCAATATTACTTGCAGCATAATATACTACCACGTCTATAGTCCCATCTCAAAAATATAACTCCAGCCTTCCCATAAATAGGACTTTCGCAATTCCTTTCTCTTAAAACCACACTAACTCATCCACTGTAGAGTGTTACGAAACTATCCAACTGTGTACCACAGAAGCCACTTCCTTAAGCCTTATCATATTGGTTACCTGAAATTTGCTTCTCACTAGTCACTGATCACGAAACCCCATAAAGTTTCATCATATCATGTAGCCCATTTCTCTAGACTCCCTTCCTTAAGCTCACTAAAAAATCATACCACATCTGAATTATGCAAGGCAACAACACCCCAATCTATGTAGACCCAATTAATCCCAAAATGTACCTTATCTTACCGATTCTCGATCGACTTTACCTTTTCTTGACTCTTCAATTCTCCAATTCCAATCAAATCACAATCATGGTCACCATTTAACCATTTCTCAAACACATTCAATATAATACCGCATAATCATAATTCATAAGTCTTGAAAACTAGCCAAGTCAATCCTGGAGATAGTAGTAGGCCACACACTCTACATACTAGAGTTCACTTAACTCACTCAACTCTAAAACTAAATACTTTTTAAATCTAGCCTAACACATACACAGTCTTACTAATGTCCCCGAGTATCTCAACCAAGGTGTCTTTGCTCAAATTCCCTTAACTCAAATTCCAAAATGTTCTCTATAACTCGAATTAATTAAAACCTCATCATTAATTTACCACTTCGACTTCCCAATTGTGGAACTAGAACACCTCTAACCATTCAAGCGGTTAACCCTTTCATTCGATCAACTCAACCGGATAACAATACCAATAATAGCAGGAATTAGCCTAAACTAACACAACAGGTACAAAGCTTTTAGCCCCAATCCAATACTAGATGCAATACCGGATAGATCCTTGAATACTAGACCTTCACACTTGTTCACCACTAGAGTCATTCTTACTAGTCAACCACTGGCTCCCATTGGCCCACGGCCTAACTAAATTTACCAATTCGACACAGAACACTTATGTATATTATACCATACATGACAGTAACTTAACTGCCAATCCATTTAGTCCTTGATTCCATAATATTATTATCATTACTCTAGACACAAAGACCCGACGAACATACCTCTTTACCGAAAGACCCGAACCACAACTGCCCAACATCTTAAGTCTCCACTCGACACAAGTAACCCTGCTTTTCGATCTAGAGCCTACAACCACCTTTCGCAAACGACCCACAAGCCATTAGCATAAATTCATGTCGAAGCCCAACTCAGATTATCACAACCAAATACGAATCTACTCTCATACCAATTGCAAACTTATTCTAACAAGCACGTCAGATACCAATTGTTTCCTTCCTAATAACAAATTAGCTATCCAAGTCCTCTTCCGCACACCTCTGTTCCATCAACATGAGAAGTACTCATATCAAAATGCCCTAAGAAATCTTACTTCGCTACACGTTTCCCACCAAAGTCGTCCTTTAGGTCTTTATTCTCAACTGTTCTTTGTTGTTACACGTGGTGACTATACATTTTCCAAATCCGCTGATCCTTATCGAACTTACCTTCGTCCCCTCATATCGACATCTAATACCATGCCACTGATGAATCATTGACCTGCCGTAGGTACGCCCGTGCCACGAACACGATCACAAAGCCTTGACGAAGTTGAAAACTTTCCCAGAGCCAATCATATCATCAAACAAATCACTCTGGCTAAGCCATAACACACTTTTGATACTTCCGAGCAACCCAAGGTTGAAAACATGCAGATCATTCGACCCTTCGTACCATCTTTCCCATTTCTCAAGAAACTCCCACAATAAATGAGTCTTAACCATGATCCCATACAACTAAAACTTCAAGCCATAGATAGAAGTTAACTTGGTCGCGGGTCCGAATCAGCATGACACATTTCATACCTTACCGAGCCATATCCTAATGAAACCGCTCGCATAAGAATTTAAGAACGAACTTCCACTATTTGGGGGAGAATACGACCAGGACATTTAGATACCAATTGGAACCAAGCAGATATCAATTCGAATGAAGTAGCATGAAGGAATGAAATAAGGGAAATTTCCTAAAGTCCTATAGCCTCTCGCAGATAAGTACGGAGCTCTTCGTATCGAGTTGCAAGACTCTACTAGACTTGCACTTGTACTTATAGACCGGGTGACCTAGTGCTCTGATACCAACTTGTCACGCCCCAATTTGAAAAACGTGCGTGCACCTACTATTTCCCTCTTCAATAGGTGAACTCGTCCGTTATGCAACCAACTAACAATAAATAAATAAATGAAAATGCAAGAATAATATGATAAGTCTGACATAATAAATAAATATCAAGTGCGGAAGATAGACAAATCCCAAAATCTGGTCTGGTCATTACAAGAGCTACTAAATACTATTACAAGTCAGAATAGTCAATACATCATCTGAAATAAATATTGTCTCGAAATAGAAATGGGACAATAACAAAGATAGAGTCTCAGGATGCATAGATCATCAGTAGCTCACCGTCAGAATTCTAGAAGCGTCGTGTTATATCCCGTATTTTTGAACGTCGGATTAATTGTAAGCTAAGATGGGGCCCACACGTCAAGATTTTTTTGGGAACATGTGACAAGTTATATGAATAACATATGTAAAGTTAAACATAACTCATGAAGGACCCTTGGGCCAAATCAAAGTAGAAGCCCTCCAAACGAATATTTTTAAGAAAACGTTTTCGGGTGACCTGACTTTGAGGGGAAAAAACGGTATTATAAGTTTGGAATGTGGAAAAATACCAAGAAATAGAAGTTGTAGATAATTGAATTAGCTTTCCAACCATAGGTCGTGGGTTCCCAAGTGACGTCGGTACAAGGAGATATGGACGTTTTAAGGTCTAAAGGTCAGTGGCTAGGCCCAACTCGGGGCCAACCGGGTTAGGCCATGACAAAAAAAAAGGGGGGGGGGGGGGGAGAAGAGGCCCAATAGGGGCCATCCGGCCATGGTCCATTAAAAGGACCCAAGCCCAAGTGAATTATCCATGTGATAATTAAATAAAAGGGACCATTTAATTGTCTTGAAACATATAGAAGTTTCAAGAAATAAGACAAGGAGAAAAACAAAACAAAGAAGAGCAAGAAAATTAAAGGCCATACGGCCATGTCCCAAAAATTTTTGCCCTTTGAAATCTTGTCCTAAAAATTATTTTCTTGTGGTATTCCTACTAATTCAAGGGTCCTCTACAACGTGGTGTAGTTATTTCGGAAGATAGACCACTTGTTTTGCCAAGATAACACTTAGGACAAGTGAAGAAGTTGGGAGGAAAAGGTAAGAATTAATCCCTTTTAATTATGTTATAAAGGCTTGTTTATGTTGTAGTATGTAGAAATGGGTAGAATTTATGGAAATATGGAAGTTTGCATGGTGGGTGTGTGTCCAAAAATGGAGTTAATGGAGAGGAATGATTAAAATTTTATTTGTTATGTTAATTGTGTTGTTGAAGCCTTGTGATGGAAATGGAAGAAAAATGGTTCAAGTTGGCATGAAAAATGGTTGTGAATGATTATAGGAATTTATGTGATTTTAATGTAGTTTTTATGTAATTATGGAAATAGAGTTCTAAATGTGGATTGTTATGTTGATTGGTGAATTTGGAAGGCTACTAGTCCATATTGACATGAAAGATTGGTTGTTGAGTGGTTATGGGAAGTTTTGTGATTTTATGGTAGATTTATGTAATTATGAAAATGAAATTATTAAGGTGCTTATTATGATTATTGTTGATAAAATTGGAAGATGAAAATGTGTTATGAATATTTATGTTGAAGATTAGAGGTTTCAGACGAATTATGGTTTTGGTAAAAATTTTGTATATTTTGTGAATATTTGGTAAAATGATATGAAATGCTTCCGAGTGGTATTGTAATGATCTTGATTAGTAATGAACATGGAATTATTGATATTGATTTGAAGGTGCAAAGTTGGATTGGAAGTTGTTGCATTATTTGGAAAAGAATACTATTCATGATAGAATGGGTTTTAATTCGATTGTTGATGTTGTTGGTATGGTTGTTGACATTTGGAGCCGAGTTAAATCTCGGGGATGCCTTATGTATAGGGGAGATGCTGCCCAAATTTCTGTAGACAAGTATTGGTTAAGATTGAACTCTTAAAGCCTTATGACTAATATTTGGTAAATGTGACCAATTGTAGATTTTGGACGAAACGGGATTTGAATTTAGACAAACGTAAAAGGCGAATAAGGTATGTAAGGCTTTATTTCTCCTTCTTTTGGCATGTTTTAGACCTATTAGGCTTGGATACGAGCCTCGGGGGCGATTCTATTCCTAGAAATCCGAGTTTGAATTCGACCCCTTTTTATTCAATAGAATTGAATTAAGTTTTGTATGCCTTGTTGAAACAAGTATGTAAACCTCTATAACTTGCCCAAATGGAACCAAATGACACTAAGACTTTCATAAATGACTCTATAGAGCTTAATGTACGTGATTTGTGTACGCCACCTCTATTGACCCGAGGTGGGCCCACTATTCCCGAATCCTCCCATATTGTTCTATTTGACCTATTCCCGCACGACAATTAAAGGAAATTATTGATTATTGTTCCAACTACTAAACGATAGTTGTTTTAACTATTCCGTTGAGTTCTATGATTTCTAAAGCTCTGATTAATGTGTTCCTAAGTCTGCCTGTGGTTCTGACTCACTTCTGATACAAGCCCATCGGATATAAGCGAGATGTTATATGATTGAGTAATGATATAAGCACTCTGATAAACGTATCCTCTGATATAAGCATCTAGAAGCACTGGCGTGAGTATTCTAATTTGACTATTCTGATATAAATACTCCGACACAAGTAATCTGGTATGAATGTTCCCAACTCCGATATAAATATCCTGACATGAACATTTTGATACAAGTAATTCGATATGAATATTCTGGTATAAGTATCTTGATATAAGTGCTCCAATATAAATATTCTGATGTGGACACGTAATTTGATATAAATAATCCGTTATGAGTATTTGATACAAGAATTCTAATGTAAGTATTCTGATACAAGTAATCGAATATAAGAACCCTGATATAAGCATTCCGATAATTTTATTCTGATATACGTATTCTGATATAAGTATTTTGATAAACGTATCCTGATATAAACATTCGTTATGAGTAATCTGTCACAAATATTCTGGGGTACGTTCGATTATTCCATCGAGTCTTGATTTATGTGCATTTGGTTTCTCATTACTCTGCTCGTGCATATGTTATGTTTTCCTTCGCCGAGTCCCGAGCCGGTATGTATCGTGCGGATGGATCGCCGAGCCCTTGTTCGAGGGCCGGGTTCCATGTATGAATTTCGAAGTATGATGTGTCCAGTTCCGGGGTACTGTGGTATCTGTCCGTCCCCGGTTACCGTGTAAAAGAAGTATGATGTTTCGGGTTCTGGGTACTGTGGTATATGTCTGTCCCCAGTTACCGTGTATACGGAGTATGATGTATCCGATTCCGGAGTACTATGGTATATGTCCGTCTCCGGATACCGTGTATATGGATTATGATATGACCGGCTCCCGGGTTCTCGTGGTATATGTCCGATTCTCGGGGTACCGTGTATATGTTATGAGATATGATGTGTCCGGTTCCCCGGCGTGGTATATGTCCCTGGGGTTACCGTGGATATGCTACGATGTGTTGTGGCGCCAAAGGCAGGAGTGGCGACCACGTTCCTGTGCCCTATGCATGATTTTGATACGTATCATTGGTGCTTCAAAGGTAAGCATTTTGATATTCTGAATAAGCTATTACTTTCTGTACTCCTTCGGATATATGATTTTCAGATACGTGATATATGATATGTGATTCTGTCATGTATGATTTGTGTCTGGAAACAAACATTCTGATATTCTGGATCTGATCCATTTTCGACATATGACCTCTGTATGTACGATTTGCGATTGGAAATAAGGGCGTTGGTAATTTGGATAATGTACTCACTCCCGTACTGCTTACTTCGGATATGGTTCTGTTTTTTTGTATTCCATGCCTTACATACTCAGTACATATTCTGTACTGACCCCCTTTCTTCGGGGGCTGCGTTTCATGCCCGCAGGTACAGACGTTCGTGTGAGAGACCCGACAGCCTAGGTTATCTGTTCTGCTGCTTTAGAGTGCTCCCTTGTTCTGGAGCTCACCTTTTGGTACATACTTTTCTGTTATCTATATGAATGTGTATATTCAGGGGTACGACGGGGCCCTGTCCCGTCATATGATTCTGTTACGTCTGTTAGAGGCCTGTAGACATATATGTGGGTCGCTGTTGTTCGGTTATGTTTGTGGTTTGCGTTTAAGTGATCCTGTTTGCTACGACGGCCTCAACGGCTTGTATGTATTCCTGCTTCGGTATGCTATGTATGATATATGCACCCGTTTCAAAAAAAAAAAATTTGTGTTAATTATTATATGTTGAATGTGAATAAGATATGGCTACACCGATTGGGTAAATAGGTAGGTACGGGTGCCCAGCTCGGGCACCAGTCACGGCCCACGGGGTTGGGTAGTGACACGTCGCCTCAGGATTAGTAGCAAGGTATGGAAGTCTTTTCAATAACGAACTCTGCACTCATAAAAGGAGTACAGCAAGGTAGCATCATTACACAACACGATACTCAGTAAGCATCATAGGCCGACAACAGTTAGATCACACATGCAAACAAGGAAACGGAAAGATAATCAGCCTCACAGACAGATATAAGTCAACAAAGTGCAAATAGTACAATCAATTACCAAACGATGTCTCAAGTACTACACAAGTCCAAACACAACCATAATAATCACCCAATAACTCAAATATCACCGAAGATCAATATCAAACCAACTGACAATAAACACATGTAATGTGTATGCAAATGAAATGCAATGCAATGCAATGATATACACATGCTTTGTAGGGACGATGCCCATCTTTTGACAATCATGACCCATGGGGGACCGCTAAGTCCTTGTACCGTCATTCTGTATCACACAGCCTATAATGACTCCTGCATTTAATATCATTGCTAACCACTCTGTATCACACAACATAGAGATGGCTACGCAAATATAGTAATATCGCATGAATCATACTTACCTCTTTCATCACCATCTCCCAATATCAAGATTAATATAGATATATCATGGATATGAGAAAGTATGCCATGCAATGAGAGCATCATAAATAACATATGAATTCTAGTCAATTCACATAAGAAAGCCATCATAATACATACCAAATGAATTCATACCTTGCAACCAGTCTTCCATAATGCATAGAACCAACAAATTCACATAAGAAAAGCCAAGCATAAACCTAGGGATTCTACAGGCCATAAGCCCGAACACACAAGTCACACAACAATACCAACCTACGAATTTCATCCCAAACTTCATACCCGAAGGTTCACATGACGTCTCTAACAATTTCCTAGTACTACATACGAGTCACTAACCGAAGTCTAACCAAATGGTAAGCCATAACCTCCCTAGAGTGCTGAACAGGAGCCTCGAACAAATCCACTTGAGTCGTTCCTTTCTTCTTCGGAGCGCCTTGAAATAATTAATGTCTATCAATTAGAAATTCTACATTAGAATACGAATCTAAGGATACCCATAATGCCATAGTTTTACCTAAAACCCAAAAATGGATCTAAAATTGTCAAACCCGAGCCATAAGGTTGAAACTATAATTTCATTGAAAGATTGAGTTCAATATAGTCAAAATGGTACTCTATTAGTCTAAACGAGTCCAATGATGCCCATATCGCTATACTTTAATTCGAAATCCAAAACGAACTCCAAAGAGGCAACCCCGAGCCCATAAGGGCAAAATTAGTTTATCCATAGCTTAATTAGTCTAGATCCAGGAAACCCATTAAAAAATCCATCATCTTGATCTTCAAAACCATGATTTATCATTTTTCAACTTTTGGGTTCGAAACCCCAATTTCCTACTTTATAAATCATGGATTAAAGTTTAAATCAAGGGAATGAATCAAGGAAAAATATTTAGATTATGGTTTAGATCTTACCCAAACGATGAATCTTGAAGAACACCCTTGAACTTTCCCAAATCCAAGCTCTAATCAAGATTGCAAGAAACCCCATGCAAATAACAAGAACAAAAATGCCCAGCTAACCGACCCAGATCTGGTACTAAAATGATCCCAAATATCACTTTTGGTAACTCCAATAGATTCATTGTGAAATTTCACTCAAGTTAGGCTTGTGAATCACCCCATCTGGCCTTAAGATGAGAAAGATATGATAGTTTCAATTTTTAAAAGAATGTAGAAGTTTAAGGATGATCTCAGGGAAAATTTCATAATTTCCAGCACAAAACATCACAAAAATTTGCTAAGCCAATCTTTAGTAAAATAACCATAACTCCCACATAAGATGTCGAAATGTGACGATTCTTGTTGCTATAGTTCAAAAATTAGGATACCGATCTATCGGTACAATCAAAACACAAAAAAAAAGATAGTTTGCTCAATATGGTGCCCTTGTTGCTCAAATCAATGTTGAAATTGAAAACAAGCATCACACAACCCAAACTCATCCAAAACTCATCGAAACGTGACCAAAATCTGTGAACCAGTCCAATATCATCATACGAATTTGTAGGAACTTTTAAAATCATCGAAACGGGGTCATCTTGACCCAATGTTGACCGTGGTCAACTCCAATTCTTTAACTTAACTAGTTTTTCAACCAATGACCCAAATTACACCCAAACCCTTCGGGAACCAAATCAATGACCCAACTAAGTCATAGATCACACTCCGAACCTAATGGAACTTTTGAAATTTGATTACGGGCATGTTTACCCAAAAGTCTTTTGGTCAACTATTTTTTGCTTATTCAACTTAAAAACTTCTAAATTGCTCAAAATCAATTAAGACTCATCCGACCACCTCGGGGATTGTTCCACCCATCCTCACAATTGAAAAACACTCCAACGACGCTGGAAAAAGGGTCAACAGGGGTAAAAAGGGTAAAATACCTAAATAACCAAGCGGGTCGTTACACTCTTAGAGGTAAAATGTAGTTTGCCGCAAATATATTTATTTATAATTTTTCATATATTTTAATACACAAATGTCATACAGTTTATAAAGTTCGTTGTAAACTATCACACGGTTGATAAGGACTGTTATAATCAGTTTGGATATTCGGATTTTCGATTTTGACTTTTGATCCTTTAAGGTAGGACTATTAAGAACGAAATTCATGTGCCCTAGTTACCAAGTTACAGGTCTTAACATAATAGGAAATCAAATATACGAATTCAACAGAGAGTTGCTACCAGTAAACCAAAAGGTGTCAAGTCACATAGTTCAGTTCTACATTGTTTCTTCTGTTTCATTAGAAGCTGCCTCATTCTTCAAGTAGTGAAGTTAATTCCAGTTTTGCAAGCTATATTCTTGAACCTGAGGGTATTAATCTATTGAACCTAATTAGTATTGGACACATATAATATGAGTAGTACTAAATATAAGGTATAAAAGTTTCGAATTTTTGGATATCCAAAAATCCAAAGTACTAAATTCAATATCCAATCTGAAATTCAAAACGTTTTAAAATAAAATCCAAAGTCCAAAAATCCAAACCAAATATACCAAAATTTTAGATTTCGGGTTGGCCCAAACAATGCCCACCCCTGCTCTCGGAGATGGCATCCGGGTTACTAACCCTCCGATCCTTGTGAGGGGTTGTACGTCCTCCTCATCGTCCAGGCCATCAAGGTCCACAATCAGAGGGATGCCGACAGAGTTGGAAGGTTCTATAGGGCACAGAAGGATTTGGTGGTCTCCTTCTGAGCCTTTGTTTTGATTTTTTTTTTTAGTTCGTTTAATCCCGGACCAGGGGCTTAAAGAGGTATTCCTCCGGGCATGCTTACATTCCCGGGTTTGGTCAACAATCGGGAATGCTTCAGCGTCGTCTGGAGCTTTAGTCAATGGAACGAGAGGAGTTGATTTGGGCAAGTTTGAAATAATCATTCGAAACATAAGAATACCGAGATTCGAGCAGTGGTGTAGAGATAGGGGAGGAGAAGATCTTACCATGGTTACTTAAAATCCAATTTTGGTCCTCCGACAGAATCTTCTATGTTCGAGTTTTGGGGGTGGAAACATCCAGGATGCTTTGGATCCATTTCTCAAGGTTCTCAATTTCTGGAGGGTCCCAGGTTGTAGCTGTAGAGGTTTCAAAGAAAGAAGGTCTTACATATTGAAAAGAAAAATCGGAGGAAAATTGAAAGCTTACGAGTTAGGTTCCACTTCTCTGGGATGGTCTGGCCTTCGGGTGGAAAGGTGTCAGCGGTAGCAATGATCACAAAGTGCTCCGGCCAACCTCTGTCATGGTCATCGTCAAGGTCGGTAAGCCGCCACTTGCCTCCCCTTTGGAAATCTTTATCACCCCTCCTCGGAAGATCCTCGAAGAGTATACTCGGATCAGGTGGGCCAGGGTAAACCCTACTTTAGCTTGATCCATAAAGTACCTAATTCTTGCTATAGCCCTCCACATCGAAGGACTTATTTGTGCTATACAAACCTTATAGCGCGGGCAGATTTCAAGGTTCATTTCGTCAATGTCATTCCCGAATTTCACCAAGAAGGCGTAGGTGTAAACAAATGAATACCCGGGCAGGTAAGAAGTAACCCTTTTTTTGGGGGGTCGATAGGAGGTTTTAGCATCTTTCCATCGACAATCATCCTTTACCCTAGGAAGGATGTTGGCAGTAATTGGGGTTCGATAATCATCGATATGGGAATCTCAAACCCCGGGTTGACCCAGGATGACAGTTTTGGGGTGAAGTCGCTATCCCAGTGCTAATTTTTTGGCAGAATGGACTTAGCAGAGGGTTTCCCATTTCACCACCACGGGATTGTGGCGATGAAGTACAGTGGCAGAAGTAGTGGCAATATTAGGAACAATGGTGTGCTTGGGATTGCTTGGTGTGGCCATTTTGTCTCGAAAAGCTGAAGGCAAAAAGAGTAAAGCTTTTATTTTCTCTGTGAGAGAAGTTGGTATATCTTTGCAAAGAGGAGAATTTTGATAGGAAAGAGAAAGAGTAAAGAGGATTGGGTTATGTTAGAGTGTACTTATAGGCAAAGATAATACCAAGGGTCACCACGAGCCTCGAGACTCAGCGAAGAAGAATGTAGATCGGTACCCCCTCAGAAAGGAGCACGTGTCTTGGGGGTGTCAGGCCTCTGTGGGATGTATCTCGTCAATCGACAGAAACCATTCAATCAGATAAGTACAAACCGCTTCCCCTTCCCGGTCACACATGTTCGAGTCACCGGAAAGCGGGGGGATTATCTGTATTGGCTTAAATTCGTACGATACAGCTGGACCAATATCATGACGGCACATGGAAAGAGACATGAGTCAAGTATGAGTCAGCAGGTAACTTCCTTGGAGGAAGTTCTTTGTGCCTGGAGGCGTATCTGGCACCGGAAGACCGTTGGATGGCTCCAGAAAAGAAACCAACGGTCTGCCGTTACAAATCAGGCTTTATGCATTCCATGGAACATTAATAGGCTTTATTGTCCTCTTTATTGTTTATCATTACTATGAAATAATACTCATTATTAGTAGGGGCACGATTCATGGAACATGTACCCAAAATCTTATGTATAAATAAGGCTTGTCATTTCATTGTAAAGGACATGAAATCCAAGTGAGAAACACAACATATACTATACACTTGCCTCATTTTAAAACTCCGTTTTACTTTATTTAGAAACCAACAAGGATGAAATTACAAGCAGTGCCCAACACTACTAAAAAAACTAGATTTTCCGACCTCAGTTGAGGCCGGAAAAAAACCGACCTCATGAGGTCGGTAAAATCGTAATATTTATTTTTTAATTTTTTTTAAAATAAACCGACCTCATGAGGTCGGTAATATTGTATCAAAATTTAAAAAAATAATGTACCGACCTCACTAGATCGGAAATTTAATTGACGATAAATATTATAATTTTATTTTTAATTTAAAAGAATACCGATCTCACGAGGTCGGTATGCTTTTAAATTAAAAATAAAATAATTAAATATGCCGACCTCGTGAGGTCGGTAATATTAACCAAATAAAATTAAAACAACCCCAATTAAACCCTTGTCATTTGTCTCTTTCCCTCTCACGTTTTTGAGGTCCTCTCTCCTAAACCTATCCACAATCTCGAGTATGAGAACAAATACAGCTCCACAAAAGATCCCAATTACTACCCCAAGTTTCAATCCAAAAATAGAAGTGGTTTTCGATAACTCATTGTTCACAAACACAGCATCGTAAATAGACATCTTACTCAGTAATCAAAATCACTTCACTGCATGTGTATATTCCAATTTTCAATCACTTCAAATTCACACTAGTATTTGAATATTTTATTCTGTGATGAGTAAAAGTTAACAAAAGGGAAGATTCAATGAGTATAGTTTTTGAATGTTTAAGCACAATGGGGGTTTTCCGGCAACTTTTGGGTGATATATGCTTGGATTCTTGATTTTCCGGTGAGATTCTGGTCCGATTCTTGATTTTCCGGAGAGGTATGCTGTCGGATTCTTGGTTTTCTGGTGAGTATAGACAAAGAGAAGTGAGAAGAGACAGGAGAGTGCGTTTGGGGTAGTAATTGGGATCTTTTGTGGAGTTGTTTGTGCATAAATCTGTCTTTTTTTGCTTATTATTGCTAAAATCTGGTTTGTACTATTTTCTTTGTGCTAAAATCGAAGTTGGATGTCTTGAAATCTTTTGGGTTTTTAATTTCTTTGAAGGTTAAGTGTTGGGAATCTCTATTTGGGCCATAAATCTGCTGAAAATTGAAATACGATCTTTGCTTGTGCTAAACCTTGTTGTGTAATACTATTTGAGCTTAAAGTTTGTTTTAATCTGTTGCATGCTTGAAGAACTCAACATTCTTCATATTCTGTGATTTTAGAATTCCGATTTCAATGTTTGAAGTCGGTGTTAGTGAACTGGGGTTTCTTACTCGATTTGTGCATTTGAGCAATGGAAGAAGGAAGTGGTTGTTCAAGGTCTGTTTTGGTCTATGTCTGCAATTGCTCTGTACCAAGTTTCCATGCCACGTTGTGGAGTAGCCACATTCTCCTCTCCAATAACTGTCTTGTTTGTTGAATTTTCATGTTGATTCTTTGCAGTTGTCTGATTGCTGAGATGCTAGTCTCATGGTTCTGTATGGTATCCAGTGACAGTGAAGATTCTTTCCAAAACACTTCAAACATTCACAATTCGGTATCTAAGTAAAAAATGTCACATTGAGAATGGTATCTAAGTAAAATAACAGCTATTTGATAGCATTCTCTACGTGACATTTTTTTACTTAGATACCATTCTCTACGTGACATTTTTTACTTAGATACCATTCTCAATGTGACATTTTTTACTTAGATACCGAATTGTGAATGTTTGAAGTGTTTTGGAAAGAATCTTCACTGTCACTGGACTTTGTTTATGGCTTATCCTTTGCTTGTTAATCTTTCTCCAATACTGATAAATAGTAATGTCTGTGTAAGCTATACAAGGTATCACTTGTCAGGAGAATGCAGGTAGTCTTGAGATGGAAGCATAGTTATTGAATTGGATAGACTAGGTAATTACTTTTCTAACATGTCCTGAGGTAGTAAGAGCTTTATAGTCGGCCGAGTGTTATTAACATTTGATTAGTTATTGCCATCAAGCTTCTACTATTGGTCTTCTTGGATTACTGATTCATTTCTTGAGTTTTTCTAACTACTTGCTTTTAATCCCCACAGAAGTTAGAATTTTGACTATTAGTTTTAGATATTGGACTTCCTTATGAGAAAAGGCTGATTTTAGATATTTGATTGTGTTTATCATATCAAAAAAGAAAAAGAAGATACAGTATTAATTATGTTTAGCTTAAACTAGGTATACAAAGTCAAAAGTTCAAAAATGTTGCTGAGATTCTCCCTGTATGTTCTCCTTTTAGTATATAGTTAATGATTTTTCTTTCTTTAGCTCGTATAAATAAAAAGGGAACTTCTTTTACTGCAAATAAGAAAGAAACAAAAAACGTGGTCCTGTCAAAAACTTAGAAATGTTTCACCATAGCATAACTTTTCCCATTTTATGATGAATTAATTACGTAAGATCAATTGCATTTAAGGACATGTTGTCATACTGCTCTACTCAGTGAGGCTAATTGTAATTACTTAATGAAAAAGAAATCTGTGATGTAACCGCTTTTCGATCTTTTAAGATTTTAAACTGATGTTTCTTACTCCACGAGAAGCACCACAAGAATGGGCTAATGAAATTGCTGATTTAAAAATAAATAATGCTGAACTTGTATAAATGTAACTTGTTTTTGTCTTTCTTTCAGAATGTCCTTTGATAAATGGAGCAGTATCAACTTCAAAAAGCAAATTTGATGACAAAATAGAGGCATCTTCTGCCAAAATGTACTTTCACTACTATGGACAGTTATTGCATCAGCAGAATATGTTGCAGGATTTTGTAAGGACAGGTATTCTGAACTTTGATATTTTCTATTTTTTCCCTTGTATCATGACCCGGGAATTTCCTTATGGAGGTTCATAATGTGTCAATGAGATGATGTGCTCTCTTTTGTTGCTCCTAGAATGTTATGGAACTCTTCCCTTTTTGCATTTCTTAATGTTATGGATCCCATTATGCAGAGTATGACTTGGCAAACATGAAAACTTGCAGGAACCTGTTATTCTGCTGTAATTGAGAACCGTGCTGATTTTCTTGGTCGCGTAGTGGTTGATGTTGGCGCTGGTAGTGGCATTTTGTCATTATTTGCAGCCCAGGTGATCTATTTGTAACAAAGCATCTTGTGTTTTTCGATAATGATATCAACCATGGCAGTCAGTTATGCTGATATCTCTACTCTGTATCTTTTCTTTTCCTTACCTCTCTTCACATCCATAAACCATCATAGGCTGGTGCAAAGCATGTTTATGCCATAGAGGCTTCTGAAATGGCCGACTATGCAAGAAAACTTATTGCTGGAAATCCATCACTGAATGAAAGAATTACAATAAGTGTTCTTTTACTTGTTTAATCTGGCTCCACTTAGTATTGGATTGAGGTGTTGTTGATTGATTTATTGATCTTTTGCCTTTTCCTGTGTCTTTTCCAAGGCTATCCGATATTCATATAGTATCTTGGTAGTGCTTCTTATTTTTCTTTTGTTAATGTTTCATCTATGGATGTTTAGGTAATCAAAGGAAAGGTTGAAGATGTAGAGTTACCTGAAAAAGCTGATATTTTGATCTCTGAGCCAATGGGTAAGCTTGCCTCAAAATGCCAATTGTCGGACTTTCTTCTATAAGTCCCAGAAAAAATTTCTGTTATTTTCTTTCAATTCAGGTTTTCATTTTAGTTATCTGAACAACATGCTTTTTGTTCTGTCACTTATCTACTTTTTTTTTTTTTTTTTTAATAATGAAATTGGTTGTGGGGTGGGGGGCGCCAAGCTGTAGAGAACTCTAGGAGTGGCTGCTTTGTTCATTACGAGTCGAATGCAGTCCACATTCTGCAAAAAGAAAGCTGGGTGTGTGTGGATGGAGGAGAAGAAAAAAAATGGGCTATCATTTATTTAACTGGACATTCTTACTTTGCATGTGATATGAATTTTGTTGCTTTTTTCAGTTTCAAGCGGAAAATAAGATTGTAATCTTCCAAAATGTGATAAAACGCGTTAATCCAGAATAACCAGAATTCCATGAATAAAATATTCAAAAAAGACATGCTTTATTATGGTTCCTTATTATTGTTGATAGCAAGTGCAACTGTGGCCTTTGAGTTAGTTTCTTCACCATGCAACATGACAATAATTATGGTTCCTTACTGTGTTTATTCACAAAACAAAGTGGAATTATGTACAGCTATCTTAAAACACCAGTAATAAAAAAAAATCCTATATATGTAATAGTGTTGAACTGGTATTGCTATTATAAACTAGTATGGATATATGTCTTAAGTGTTGCAACTTGCCAGCCAACTTCTTTTGCATTGCCCCTCAACAGTAAACCTTCTGAACAATTGTAGTTATCACCAAGTTCACAGGTCTGGTTTTTGTTGGAATAATCTCATGTTCCTCTCCTTCCACAATTCATATACTCTAGCTGCTAAACTAGTTCTATAGATCATGCATCTTGCCAAGTTACTTCTTGCATTAGTCATAGCCCATTCAACTTCCTTAGCCCAACCAGTGGGGCTTCTCAGTACACCTTGCCATTCAACCAACTTGTTCCACACCCTATTGCTATTGGACACAAACAACAGGTGTTCTAGTGTCTCGGGCTGTTGTTTGCACAGAGGACATGTTAAGTCTTCTATATTGACTTTATATTTGGCCTTCATATCTCTTTTTATTTGGTAAAATTGAATGGTTAGTATTCTTGATTGTTTTAATTTCACTACTTATTATAGGAAAGGTATCAAGAAATATTACGAGAAAAATCACAGTCTCAGTCTTACCTAACAACACCTAAATCATTTCCCATGTGAATAAATTCTGCAGTTTAAAATATGAAAGAAGCAGCTAAAAACAACAGAAAACTGCAGGAACTGAAGCTTAAACTAGCTTTTTAGTGATGCAGAAAACCAGTACCAGTGCATTTTTTTCATTTGCTGCATAGTATGAGATATCACATGTATGTTGAACATTGTTAGAATTTGCAACTTACGTAGTGAGAAGTTCCTGAATCAATTCCATTGTGTATTATCCAGCTTTAGTGACTTCTCCCTGCCCTCTTTTTTTTTTTTTTGTTCGGAGATACCATGACTCTTTTTTCGGCTCAACATATTTAACTTGTAACTGGTCTATTTTCAAATAATCTGTACTATGTAGTTCGTTGATTTTAGTTAAATAGGTGAATTATTTAAACAATTTTGAAGCTGTCCCTTTTCTATTAATTTATATTCGCGATACTTACATATATTATTGTATAGATGGCAGGTGAAAAGAGGGGTAAGAAAACAAAGAAGGCTAACGAGACAGCGGTTCCCCGGAGACCACCAGAGAACCTTGCGATTAGAATGTTTGAATGTTAATGTTTGGTGGATTTGTGGATTTGCGAGGGTGAAGTAGTCTAATGTTGTAGACTAACTTAGTGTAGACTAGTTTAATGTTTTGTGGATGTTTACAAATGTTGAAGTAGTTTAATGTTGTTTTGATGTTTGCGAAGGTTGAAGTAGCTTAATTAATGTCTCTTGTGAATGTTTGATTGATGTTTTTATTCAACTTTGAAGTAGTTTCGAATTGAATTTGATGTTTTGGTGGTTGTAATATATGTGTTGTAATAGTAGCTTATTGTTTTATGTATTTATAGTTTGGTGTATTGTTGGCAGCTATTTGGGCTCGTTTTAGTTGAAAGTAAAATTATTTTCATCTTGATAGGGAGGCAGCTGGAGTAACAGTTAGGTGCTACAATTTTTTTTGCAGAATACCGACCTCATGAGGTCGGTTATGGGCAAAATTTACCCAGAAACTGCTAATTACCGACCTCAAGAGGTTGGTTTTTTGGAAAATTTTTCCAGAAATTGCAAATTACCGACCTCATGAGGTCGGTTTTCTGCAAAATATTTCCAGAAATTGCAAATTACTGACCTCATGAGGTCGGTTTTTTTGCAAAATTATATAGAAATTGCAAATTGCCGACCTCATGAGGTCGGTTTTATGCATAATATTCCCAGAAATTGCAAATTACCGACCTAATGAGGTCGGTTTTATGCAAAATATATCATATGTTCATATAAATTACCGACCTCAGGAGGTCGGTAAACTCATATAATTATATTATTAATATAATTTACCGACCTAATGAGGTCGGTATTTTATTTAATTAATACCCGGCTAAAAAAAACTTTACCGACCTCATGAGGTCGGTAATAATTCCGACCCGCTGTTTTCCGACCTGATGTTGAGGTCGGTTTTTGGCCAAAACCGACCTCATGAGGTCGGAAATAGCCATTTTTTGAGGTCGGTAAAACCTGTTTTTTTAGTAGTGCAAGTCGTTAGCATTAGGCTTCATCGAGGTTCAGACTTTCCTAACTTTACTTCGCTTATATATCGTTTATATTAATTTTAATAGCAGATTACATTGCTTACTGGTCATATTGATCCACGTATCTTAGACCACGAACACAAATTCAACTAAACCATTTTTTGGGTAAACAAAGATTTATTTATGACTGGAGCTTTAATTAGCATATTATGCTCCGCCTTACTGCCAGAAGGAAGAATGCTTGTATCAATTAAATGCATGCTAGAAAATGACTTTTCACTTTATCCTATTAATTCATTTGGTAAGTTACTTCGGCGAAGAAACTATGGATCTTTAATTTTCTCTTCATTTATTATGCATTTACTTTGAGTTTTATGAATACCATGTGATTTCTACCAAACATAAAGGACAGACCCGCAAAATATATCAATTCGAGCAATTTTCAAATACCGTTGGATGGCTAAGATGTAATCCGTCTCTATATATGCCAACAAATAGAAGAAGCAAAAATTTCTAAAATAGAATTGATGCAAATTGATTCCTGTTAATTTATGTAATTTTAATTTTAGTTTGAGTTTTTTTTTTTTTTTGATGGAAAATTAGAGAAAGCTAAAAGTTAAATGTTAATAATAAATTAGACTAAAACTTGAAACTAAACTATTTGAATTTGAAGGCTATTTTTTAAAATATTTGTATATTTGAAAGGAAAAAAAATATTTAGTTCTTTTTGGGAAGGAATTCGCTAGTTATTAAGTAAGACAACAATTGGTAAGAAGTTTCATGGGATTATCCCTTTTCAAAATCAACATGTGAAATTACAATAAAATAGAAAGTAAAAAAGACAAAATACGAAAACGAACAGACTAGTAGTAGTTAAGAGGAGAAAACTAATCATTCAAGAAAGAAAAATAGAAAAAGGGAGTCCTTTGCCTTCTTCACCTTAATATATGCACCTTTTTTTTTTTTTAAGGGCAAAGGTATAAATATACTACTCAATTTTGCAATTGAACAGATACACTCCTCATTACAAAAATAGTATATATACCCCTATTGCTATAAAATGATGTAAATATACTCCTACCGTTACGAAATGGGTCGGTCTGATTTGTTTAAAAAATAGATAGTCTTATTTTTTTAAAGTCACAAAGATATTTTTTTAAAAGAACGACCCTACACACGATTTTTTTTTTTACCACGTGGCTTTAGAAAAATATGTCTACTCAAACGAAAAAATAGGTAGACTTTTTTTTAAAGTCACGTGATCGTCATATATTTATACCATTTTATAACGATAGGAGTATATATACACTATTTTTATAACGAGGGATATAGGCAAAAGATGCCTATATTAACTGTGGGCCCTATATGCACATGGTAAGAACGGCCAATTGGAAATGGCACGTCAGACAGACATTTTCAATCTTACCAAATCTATGTACACAAATTGCAGCAAATGGTACAACACCTTTAATGCATAAGCTTTTTATTTCCTTAATTACTTACTGAGACGTTATATTAATTACTCATCTCTTTCCGTCCCAAAATATAAAATCCCCGAAATGACTTCCCTCCTCTTGCTAAAATCCCCGCAAATGACTTCCCTCCTCTGAAAATGACTTCCCTCCTCTTGCTGAAATCTCCGAGAATGACTTCCTTTCTCTTGCTGACTTCCCTCCTTTTGTGAAAGTATAGAGACACATCTAGCCTTAAAATACTGATTTACGTCAACTTCGTAATTTTTGCTCAAATAATATATTTATATTACGAAACTGACTAAATATTTATATATAAATATAAAATTGTAAAGTCATTTATTATCAATATTAATTTAAGGTCGTTATAGAATCAACTTATAATTTCAAAGTTTTGAATCAGTCTACGATAAACAAAATTATTTTAGGAAAATACTCTCACGTTTCAATTTATGTGAATCCATTTGACTAAATCATTATATAAAGATAAAGTATTTCTAAATATAGAAAGAAATCATTCTTTTTGACATGAATTAATAAAAAAATAAATTCACATAAATTGAAACAAATGGAGTATATTTCAAAATCATTTAAGCCATATTGAGTCTCCTCTCAACCAGTCGTGTTCAAACGTTATGGCAAAAAATCCGTATCCGCGACTTTTGTAACACAAAAAAAAAGTTGAACCAAACTAACACACACAAAAAAAAAACACATATCTAGGTTTCACGCACTAATTTAGTGCGTGAAAGGACCAAACTGCAAAAAATAAAATTTGGCCTTTCACGCATTAAATTCGTGCGTGAAAGAGGCCTTTTTTTTGTGTTACCTTTCAAATCACGTTTTTTTCCATACTTTGGGCAAAGATTAGTCATGTTTCAAAACTCCAAAATATCAGTATTTTATATAAAACTTAATATCTTTTTTTTTTTTGCGTACAATAATGTCGGCTCATTATATCAAGTCCACCTAAACGTTTGAATCATCGTTTTAGGGGTTCTAAAGTGCCCCGAAGTAATTTTTGAAACTTGTCATATTTATACGGTTTTGATTTAAGTGTTTTATTATATTTGAATGTACAAATATAAATATTTGATTTAATAATAATTCATCCAATACGATAGGTTTATACTAATTAAAAAATAACATTCTATTTAATTACAATACTAATTCAAAGCAATACAATAATAAATTACAACAACACTACAATCTTCAAGTTCTAGAAGCTCTATTACTTCGAGACGTGCTTATACTACCACTGCCTTGTTGCCCACACGATCGCTTGTCATGGCCATATTGCTTACACGTAGAGCACTTGCGAGAGTAAGTTCTTTCACTAACATCCATTTGATTGGGTCTGCCACTCCGTGAGTTAATGCCCAATTTCCTGATGTAATCCTTGTTAGCAACCATCGAAAACGGCTCGTTTGGCCAATAAACCTTATTACCAAGTGGGTGGAATTGGCCAGAATGTGCTCTAAGGTAACTGTGGACCTTGTATTCCCCCGCCACATAACTTGTTACCGTTTTTCTCATTCTCTCGAAGCACTTGATAGCATGAGAAGACGGCATGTGGTACGTTTTCCACTTACCATAAGTGCATGTTCTTGTTGCCTCATAAACGGTATGCACGTTTCCACCTTTACCGTTGGAATAACTCGTCCTAACTTCATACACATGTTGAATTGGGTCATACTCGGTCATCTGGTGATGCTCACATTTTTTCTATAATGCTCCATATTTTTGAAGGGCTTTGGCATCCATGTCCCGCCGTCGGCTAATATCGCTCTGGCCTGCCTTGTCCTAACCACAAATCGCTCCACAACCTGCTTGAAGTCATTCTCACCATTGCGGTGACAGGTAGTCCTCGAGCAGATTTCAGCAAGCCATTGAAAGACTCTGAGCTGTTTGTTGTGAGCATGCCCCATCTTTTGCCTCAATTAGCATGAAACGTCCATTTTTCAACTTCGAGCTTCATCAACCAAACGTATGCGCGTTCACTCACTGCCCTGATCAGATCCATTTTTGCAGTCCATTTTCGTTGTTGATGCTCCATCGCAGCCCCCCACATCAATTTGTTTAGAGTACCATTGTGAAACTTTGATTGCAAATTTTCCTTTAAGTGCCTTAAACAATAGCGATGGTAAACAAAGGGAGGCTGTCACCCCGGTAAATTATCCATATTGTGCAATATGCCTTTATGACGATCAGACAGCACACATATGCCGGTACGATCCTTAATAACATGAGTTTTTAAATGGGTCAAAAAGATCCCCCATGTGTCGTTGCTCTAGTTAGCGGCAATTGCGAAAGCAAGAGGAAATATTGACCAATTGGCATCCATTCCTATTGCAATTAGGAGCTTGATGTCGTAGGCACCATATACATGCGTACCATCTATAGATATCACTGGTCGGCAGTGAGCAAAACCATCAATGCATGATTTGAATGTCCAAAATATGAAGTTGAACATTTTACCATCTATAAGCCGCCACTCTACAACAATACCATGATTAAAATGTTATAGAGCTGCCATATACCTTGGCAGCGATTGAAAAGAAGTATGCCAATTTCCAAAGATCATCTCAAAAGCACGTCTACGCCCGAGAAATCCCTTTCTGTTGCTTATAGTTTTACTATATACCGTTTGAATGTTTCGAATACAATCTTTGATAGGGAACCTGCACAAGTTTAAACAAATAACATTTAGTAATGATCTTTCAATTGATATAAGACATATAATGTACTAGGTAGGATAAGTTACCTTAGCGTTTCGGCAAAGTAACACTTGAGCAATCATGTTTGTATCTAAATTATAATGATATGCTCGATTTTCTTCCATATCACAAGTGTGTCTTTTGCGGAATTTTGTGATAGCCCACATACCATCAGGCTTAACAATTCCCCGAAGCAACCACTCACAGCCTTGATACCGTCATCTACAAACTAGTGTCCATATCCTTAAAACAATAAATTTTGACAGCCCGTTGCAATGCCGTTTTGGATGCTAACAACATTCCTTTTGCAAGGTAGCATCGATCTTTGTTGAGATCCTTTGGTTCAATCCAGGTTTTTAGGCGACTATCATCATCTTCTCTTGTGAAGACAATGCATCATCACGACCCTGCAGGCTGTCAAGATAAGAGATATTGTTAGAATGCCACTGAATTGGGCTTTCAGAAGTTGGGTTTTCAGCCATCGGTGGTGGTACGTAGTGGTGCATTGGTTCTTGTTGGTTTTGGCTTTGAGGAATATTGTTGGTCATACCAACTTGAACATCATCATCATCTTCATCATCGGTTACCTCTGCATTATTAGCTATTTCATCGTCATCACTTGATGATGACTCATAATAATTAGGAAAATCTTCATTATCAAGTGCATTCATCCTCCTACACGAAAAGTAACATATTTTAAATACCAACATCATATATATATATATATATATATATATATATATATATATATATATATATATATATATATATATATATAATTTAATATCAAGGTGATGGACTTACTGTTGTTCATAAGCATTGTCATGGTGTGGAGACAGAGGCGGACCCAGGATTTTGAGTTCGGGGGTGCTGGACTCAGGAATTTTGAGTTCGGGGGTGCTCTATTAACTATTTATATTTGTTTCCTTTATATTTTCTATATAATTATACACTCCTTGATTAAGTTTAATGGGTGCCGGAGCACCCAAACTTTACACATGGGTCCGCCCATGTGTGGAGAATGATCAACTCCACCGAACTGAGATAATTGACCAACATCCATATTTGGTACCACTGGCGAGTTTTGAGAATAGTTCCTATAAAGATTTGAAAACTGGTTATTTACCAATTCATACAACAAACACGTGCTACTACACATAATAATAATAATATGAAAAATCCATATTTACCAATTTTCATTGTAAGCTTGATTAAATTGCTGGCTTAGACTTTCCAGCGGCCCTTGACCACTCAAAATGTCTCCATAAAAACTAAAGTCCCCATAAGTGTTACCATGAATAGGCTGGACTTGAGGGACTTCTTCTCGAGGTATCTTTTCAACATACATCTCAAGAACATTAATGGATACTAAATCATGATATTCTTCCGGCGATCCCAAATAATCACTCAAAGATTCATCATCGTTGATATTGTGCATGCCATAACGCACTACACCGTTTGATATTGTTTGTGGATATCTGCCAGTTAGTGAGATTCCAAACTCAGTGGGTGTAGTTTTCATTCTTTTGTGCATGTAACTGACTAGTATTTCATAATTTAAAGTTGTTGGAAATTTAACATGGGCTTTTGGTTTGATACTATAACGAACGGAGTAATTGTCCTCGACGATATCTCCATCCCAAAATAGTGAAACCCTAACAGTTGAAGCATTTTGAGACATTTTCTCTATGAAGTTTTTTTTTTTTTTGAATGACTTGGAAGACTTAGACTTATGAAATTGATGAGTTTTTCACTCATCAAGCTTTCAAGTTAAATAGATTCCTGAAATTATCATGCGTGGTGTGTTGTCAAATCAACACTTACATTGCGCATTAAAATGGTGCACAATACAAGTCGTATTAAAACGGTAAAATAATGCAGCAATGTATTGTCAAATCAAGCCTTTATATGTCGTAGATTCCTGAAATTGTCATGCATGGTGTGTTGTCAAATCAACACTTACCGTGCGCATTAAAATGGTGCGCAATACAAGTCGTATTAAAACGGTCAAATAATGCAGTAATGTATTGTCAAATCAAGCCTTTATGTGTCATAGATTTCTGAAATTGTCATGCGTGGTGTGTTGTCAAATCAACATTTATAGTGCGCATTAAAATGGTACGCAATATAAGTCGTATTAAAACGGTCAAATAATGCAGTAATGTATTGTCAAATCAAGCCTTTATGTGTTATAGATTCTTGAAATTTTGACAGGTGAAGGAGACCTTTTCACGCACGAAATTAGTGCGTGAAAGAAGAAAAACGCCTTTCATGAACAGGTTTTGTGAGTGAAAGGTAGTATAAGTTTTTGCACTTTCACGCATAGATTCTGTGCATGAAAGAGCATGTACTTTTTGTTTAATTGTCCCCTTCCACCTTACACTTTTATTTCATTTGTAATTAATATTGGTTTTTTTTAACCTATTAAAATCACGTTTTTTTCCATACGTCGCACGAGTTATTATTAAGATAACTAATTATCATTAAAAAAATAATAACATAAAATGTACACTTTATTTACAACATTCACAATCTCAGGTCCCACAAGTGGGAGCCTTTAGAGTTCGGCTAGGCCTAAGGCTAACCCCACCACCACCACCATCATCTCTATCCCCGTTCCTCCTCTTAATCTGTACATGCTCTATGGCATGATCATCTTTGCTTCCCTTTCTTCCCTTCTTTCGACCCGGACCCCGGTTCATAACATGCTTTCTATGGGAAATGACGGTGGGCGGTGGGGCCGATTCATTACATGGTTCCTCGTCAATCTCATTAGGAGCCCATCCACAAGCGTAGAGGAATGAACCTAAAATAACATATAAACAATTTAATTTAGATTTATTCTAAACTAAAGATGAAATAAGCAACTAATTATTAATTTTTTTATTTTATCGTAAAAATCAAACCTGTGTGTCGACGGCCTCCTGAGATGCCTGGTGAGAGGGCTCCTGAACTGGCTCCTCAACGGTCTCTTGAGTGTGCCCCGATGCAGGAGATGGGTCCACAAGCGTAGAAGCATGAACCTGAAATAATATATAAACAATTTAGTTTAGATTTATTCTAAAATGAACCTAAAATAAATAATTAATAAATTATTTTACTTTATTGTAAAAGTCAAACCTGTGTGTCGACGGCCTCTTGAGATGCCTGGTGAGAAGGCTTCTGAGCGGCCCCTAGAGCAGGAGATGCAGATGGTGCCGTATCAAACACGAAGTCCTTGAACATGGAGTCGTCGAAGTCCAGATGTAGGCCACCTTGTAGATCACGAACCGGCCGCTCACCCTGTGCATCACGTACAGGTGGATGTGGAAATGAAGGCCAGAGCACATAATCTGAAAAAGGGTCCGGCGTATACAGAGGTGTCTGTGAAGTCAACGGCCGGAATGAGAAGTTGATGGGATATCTGTAGTCGCCGGCCGGTAAGAGCTCGGCGGGATCTCTGAAGCTGACGGAGCCTCATCACCTCTGCCAGCCCTACCACCTCTGCGACGGCCACCAGCTTCTCGGTGACCACGACCACCTGCTGCCCCAGGTGGGGCACCGGGAACACGCTCATGGAGATGCTCAAAGTCATGTGCCTGTCTCATACCAGTCTCCGCAAGCTCAATCATCCGTCCTGTATACTTCGCTGTCTCGGGGGCCTCCATACGGGCAGTGCTCTCATAACGCATCGTCTGAACGGTCCGTACCTGCATATGTTTGCAAATATTAACAATTGAATAAATTTGTAAAGTAGTATATAAGACGAAGGTTTAAGTTTAAGACTAATAAAACTTACAAGCGTCTCGTATGCTCCTGCAAGAGCTACATATTCCAGGCCATCTAGACGACGCCTAGAAGGGTTGCCAATAATGATGCGAGTGATCCGCATGTACTACTCCATGTACACATGGATCGGAGTGTCATGTACGACCACCGCTAGGCTCGTCATCCTCACATCCCAACTCTGGACCTACTGCTGCATATGAAGTCGCCATGCATTATCGACGCCCGCACGCTCGTCCCTCACATAGTGGCCATGCTCCCAATCCATAGCCGCGGGTATTGTCACACCCCAATTCCGCTAGGGTGTGATGGGCACCCAACCCCATATCCGGAGCCGAGCGAACCCACGGACCTTTGGGGCATACAAAATCTTATTAGGCTTTTAAATCAAATAAAAATAACATACATAGCATGTTCTCAAAATATTCCTTCCCGGTACTTTCCAAATCAACAGAATCTGTGATTATACAAAATTTAACACATAATACAGAAGGACGTATCGGCTGATGAAGCCGCTTACACGACTGACATACTATAACCACGACTCTGTCTGCAAAGTCTCTAACATCAATCCAGAAAGCATACATACAAACTCTGACTCGGCAGCGCTCCAGGAACAAATGGAGCTTGCCAACTCTGCTGGAACATCCTCTATAACAACTTCACATCATCTGGGTGTACCTGCGCGGCATGAAACGCAGCCCCCGAAGAAAGGGGGTCAGTACGGAATATGTACCGAGTATGTAAAGCATAAAGTACAATAAACAGAATCATAATCTGAACAAAGGGTACAAAATATAAGTACAGTAACCGGAATGTCAAAATGCTTACTCACAGAACAGAGATAATACATGTCAGAGCATATGCCATATCCAGCCCCCATTATGGGACTCGGTGAACAGAACGTGGTCTCCACCCCGTCACTGGCGCCACAACACAGCATACTCCAGAGTAGGGAATAGCTCCGTAACATATCATATCATATCAGAATGTGCACATAGCAAACATATCAGATGGTCATATCATATCATATTATCATATATCAGAATGTGTGTACATGGCACAGCATACTCCATAACCCATGTACATGTATACCTTTCCCCTCACATCGAGGCACGGCGAACAATGTAGTGGAATACGCGTGATAACATATCCTCGCCCGGGCTCAGTGAAGGAAGCTTTGAGACATCCACGAGTAGAGTAGTGAGATACTATATGCATCATAAAACATTTACAAAGACTCGATAAGATAGTCCGAACGATCGGTCATTTAGATAAGAAATCAGACGAGGGTCGCAGTACGTACCTTTCGGATATTCCGACAAATTATGTCAAAACAAATTTTTTTGAGATCGGTTGTACATGTCAAATATGTCGTAGGACTCAATGGAATAGTTACAATAATTATCTTTTAGTAGACGGAAAAATAACTAAAGATTTTCTTTACATATCGCTTGAAAACAAATCAATAGCACAATAGGAGGGGATTTGGAAATAGTGGGCCCACCTCGGTCAACTGAGGTAGCACACACACAAATTACGTACATAAAGCTTTATGGAACCACTTATGAAAGTTTTAGTATAATCCGGTTCCATTTGGGCAAATTATAGATGTTTAGGCAATTATCTCAACAATGCACAAAGTACTTAATTCAATTCTATTGAATGAAAAAGGGTCAAATTCAAACTCGGATTTATAGAAATAGAGTCGTCCCCGAGGCTCGTATCCAAACCTATTAGATCTGAGACATGCCAAAAGAAGGAAAGGTAAAGCTTTACATGCCTTATTTGCCTTTTACGCTTATCCGAATTCAATTCCCGTTTCCTCCAAAATCTACAATTGGTCACATTTGCCAAATATTAATCATAAAACTTTAAGAATTCAATCTTAACCAATACTTGTCTACAAAAATTTGGGCAGCATCTCCCTTATACATACAACATCCCCGAGATTCTAACTCAGCCAAAATATCAACAACCATACCAACAACAATACCAATAGCATCAGCAATCGATTTGAAACGCATTCTAACATAAATTGTCTTCTTTTCTAAATGGTGCAACAACTTCCAAACCAACTTGCACTTTCAAATCAATATCACCATTTTCATATTCATGTACTAATTTAAGATCATTCCAATACAATTCGGAAGCATTTCATATCATTCTACAAAATATACAAAAATTCCACCAAAACCATAATTCATCCGAAACCTCTAATCTTCGACATAAATATTCATAACACATTTTCGTCCTCCAATTTCATTAACAATAATCATAATTTGCACCTTAACAATTTCATTTTCATAATTACATAAATCTACCATAAAATCACAAAACTTCCCATAACAACTTAACAACCAACCTTTTATGCTAATATGGACTAGCATCCTTCCAAATTCATCAATCAACATAACAATTCACATTTAGAACTCCACTTCCATAATTACATAGAAACTACATTAAAATCACATAATTTCCTATAATCATTTTCAACAATTTTTCATGCCAACTTGAACCATTTTTCTTCCATTTCCATCACAAGGCTTCAACAACACAATTAACATAACAAATAAAATTTTAATCATCCCTATCCATCAACTCCATTTTCGGCCATACACACCCACATACCTATAACACACAATTTTCATACTCTACACCCCTTTCCACATTCTACAACACATATATATAATTCTTCCAAGACAAAAGAAGTAAAATCTTACCTTTTTCTTCTTAGCTTCTTCACTTGACCAAGGTGCTAAACCGACGAAACAAGCAACTTATCTTCCGAAATAACTACACCACGTTGTAGAGGACCCTTGAATTAGTAGGAATACATGAAGAAAATAATTTTTGGAGCAAGATTTCATGGGGTCAAATTTGGAGGGTCTTGGCCGTATGGCCTTCAACTCTTGCTTTTGTTTCTCTCCTTCTCTTGTTTTCTCTTGAAGCTTCTAATAAATGAAGCTAATTTAAGCACATGGAAATTAAATAAATCCATGGGCTTGGGTCCTTTTTATGGACCATGGCCGGATGGCCCCTATTGGGCCTCTTCTCCTCCTTTTTTTTTTGTCATGGGCCTAACTCGGTTGGCTCCGAGTTGGGCCTAGCCCACTGACCTTTCGACCTTAAAACGTCCATATCTCCTTGTACCGACGTCACCTGGGAACCCACGACCTATGGTTGGAAAGCTAATTCAATTATCTACAACTTCTATTTCTTGGTATTTTTTCAAATTCCAAACTTATAATACCTTTTTGTTCCCTCAAAGTCAGGTCACCCGAAAACGTTTTCTTAAAATATTCGTTTGGAGGGCTTCCACTTTGATTTGGCCCAAGGATCCTTCATGAGTTGTGTTTAACTTTACATATGTGATTCATATAACTTGTCACATGTTCTAAAAATTCTTGACGTGTGGTCCCCACCTCAGCTCACAAATAATCCGACGTTCAAAAATACGAGATATAACAGGTATATTCTGTACACACCCAAACTGCCGTAACATGCGGTCGGGCGCATGATACTCAACGATATCCATATGTATCAATGGACACCGTAACATCCACATGTGATGACCAGCCCTATAAAACGCTGGCAGCTCATCCAAAATATGATCATACGGCGTCCATATAAAAGCTTGTAAAAAGAATTGAACTAGTTAACAATAAAAGACTAAAATAGTTGCTATGTGGTCTAGCATGTGGATCCAAAATATGAACATACCGACTGCGCCGTCATGCGGTCTAGCTGATCCCTAAACGGGAGAAGGCTGTGATGCGTCTCCGCACGTCGGCGTACGTCTCGCGACCATCTCCGCGCGTATGGCATCAGCACAGTAAGATAGTCAGCGGGAGGGTGAGATGGTATGGGCTGAAAAGGTCTCAACCTAGTCCACAAACATATCTGATATAGTCATTTAAAAAATATTTTATCAGTCGCCATTTAAAAAAAATATACTTTGTGTTTAATTACACACACTTAAATATATTACCTGAAAAAGCGAGCGAAATGCAAGGACCTCTACCCTCGTGCCCATAGAACATCGGCAGAATCCTTGATACATGTAGCCCAGCACAGCAGCGCCCCAACTATAACATCCTGTCTCAGCGAGATCGTCGATATACCGAAGATACCTCAAGCTCACATGCGAACCTGAAGTGTTCGGGAACAGGATGGCCCCGAATATGATGAGTAGGTATAGACGCGCACGTCGGTCAACATCAACCTGAGGCATGTCCTCTCCAACCGGATGTTGCATGTCTGTGAGGCGCAAGTGAGCATAAAGGGACGACAACAAAAGCTGACTCTGGCCGGAAATATGACCATCCAGAGCCGCAAAACCGGTGAGCCTAGTCAACTCATCCTGGTAAGGCGGCAGCACAGGAGGCTCCTCAATATACAATGGGCGTCCATCAACCTGTAGCCCATAACTGACCTCCACATCCTGAAGGGTAATGGTAGCTTCACCGGTGCGGAGATGAAATGTGTGCGTCTCCGGTCTCCACTTCTTAATCAATGTCGTCACTAGCGACCTATCGTGCTGTACCCGATCAACTTCGACGCAGCAGTAGATACCTCCCCGACGTAGTATATCCAGGACACGAGGATGTGGGGGGGGGCGAGCAGCAAGATCTCCCATGCTGAGTCCCCTAATCGGGTACGGACCGGAGCCTCAGGCTGCAGGTCGGATGTCCATATATGTTGCGACCTATGCTCAGGCTGAAGATACAGTAACTCTCGGTCGAAGGGCCTCGGATCAAGAGGGTGGTGATCCATCTGTTTTACGCATTTTAAATCAATCATTAACAAGTAGTATTAGTTATGTAATCTTTTATCGAAAATTTTATTAAGGATTGTGGTGACCCATCTGTTTTACGTATTTTAAATCAATCATTAACAAGTAGTATTAGTTATGTAATCTTTTATCGAAAATTTTATTAAGGATTGTGGTGACCCATCTGTTTTACGTATTTTAAATCAATCATTAACAAGTAGTATTAGTTATGTAATCTTTTATCGAAAATTTTATTAAGGATTGTGGTGACCCATCTGTTTTACGTATTTTAAATCAATCATTAGCAAGTAATATTAGTTATGTAATCTTTTATCAAAAATTATATTAAGGGTTTTCAATCCTAAGCTACGGGTTATGAATCCTAAACTAAGGGTTTTCAATCCTAAAATATAAAGATTAAAAATTAATAAGTCAAATAATTAACAATTAGTTAGCAAACAAGTAGTATAAATAATTAATAAATAAACAATTAACTAACTAATCAAATAATTAACAAGTTATTATCATATATTTAATAAATAAACAATTAAGTAACTAATCAAAAAATAATAATAAATTATTATCGTATATTTAACAAATAAACAATTAATTAGCTAATGAAACAATTAAGAAATTATTAGCAAATAAACAATTGGCTTAACAAAAACTAAATAAATAATTAGCTAGTCTAATAATTAATAAATACTTAAGTCGCTAATCGAAAAATTAACAAATACTAAATAAAAAAATAATAAATAATTAACTAATTAACAATAGATAAACAAATTAAAAACAAAAAAAAAATTAAAAAGAAAAAAAGGGTCGTCCCAACAGTGCATACGGACTACCCAAAAAACGCACAAACAAAATGCGCAAAACGGGAAATCCACCACAGTTACACAATGGTCATGCTTAGGGTAATAATATATTTAGCAATGTAATAAAAAAAATCTTAGTGAAACACCTAAATTGAAGATTTTTTTGAGTTTCAAAATGACCTTTGCGCCGCTTTATTCCAAAATCTAACCTTAGAAACTTGTTCCTACACTTCAATATACCAAGAATATTGACTTTCAGGTTGAAAAAACAATACGAAAAAGATGTTTTGGGGGGTTGGGGACCACTGCGATGGAGGTTTATGGCGGGTTCACTGGTGGGGAAGGAGGGGTCGAGTTTTGTTGGCCTCTTTCACGCACGAATTTAGTGCATGAAAGGGCAAATTTTATTTTTTGTAGTTTGGTCCTTTAGTGCGCGAAACCTATATATGTAATTTTTTTTTTTTTTTTTTTTTGTTAATTTGGTTTAATTTTTTTGTGATATAAAAGTTGCGGATTCCAAAAAATCCAGATACTTCTACGCGTCAATGCCGACAAAATGGACAGCACGTGTCCTTTTTATCCCTAGACTAGAATTAAATTCTCTGTGTAGAAGGATATTATAGTAAAGTCAAGTGAAACTTTATAAGCAGCCTCCAGCTGTTCTATTCCACGGAAACCATGTAGGTCCACTTACCTCTTGTTTTTGATTTAGTGCAAAGACTTTTCAGTTTATTGCAAAGACTTTATAAAGCTTCTTTATCAATAAAATAATAAATTCATTAAAATAAAAAAATAAAAAAATAAAAAAGAAAACCTGCTCTGGTCTGAGTCTCTCTTAAACTAGATTAGATGGCCTATGCCCGTGCGCCAACATTTCAGATTATAATGTATCTATATATATATGTAGTTGTGTTTAAATAATAATAATAGTATATATATATATATATATATATATATATATATATATATATATATATATATATATACACTATATTCAAAATACGATTAATATAATATTGTAGTTTGTGCTCCGTATCTAAAACTTTATTTTATTCGTATTCGCTACGAAAATTTATTACTACTTTTTAAAAGAGAAGACTTGTTTAAAAGAAAATTATTTTTCTCACTTTGAGATAAAATAATAGCAATATTTAAGTATCAGTTGATATTTTCAATTATAATTCGATTAATTTAAAAGTGTAAAGTACTTATTATTTTTTATCAAATTTTGATTTGGATAATTCTAATTCACATTATTAAATTAATTTTACATGTTTGAAACGAAACAAAGTAGAAATTAATTTTCTGTTTAAACGAAGAAATTCCATTTTTTAATTTTTAGTAAATATTTTCGGTTTAACTCATTTTACTTGTCATGTCGTTTTTTGCATGGTTTTTTAAGAAAACGTGAATTAGAATTATAATTTGACTAATTTATCTTATTCATTATTTGATCTTCATTTGATATTAATCTCTTTTCACATTTATTAGAGTAAGAATAAAAATAAAAATAAAAAAGTAATTAAATTGTATCTTATTTTTTAGAAATATATATTTTAAGTATGTTTATTTTAGTAATATAATAAATAAATGACATGGCGGAATAGCAAATACAGCAATTAAATATTTTGAAGAAAAGTAATAATATGAGGTCCATGTTTTTTGTTGTGCAATAATTTTATTTGCTCTCACTAATGGGTTAATATGCATGTGGCAATGAATCCACTATTATTGACTTGATGGGGATACTTTGGAAATTACATGAATATTTTTTGATTTTTTAGTATATGGGGTGCACGGTTTTTTTTTTTTGTTTTTTTGATGTTGCCTTTTTTTTTTTTTTAATATGGGTCCATTTTTTTTTCATGAGTATTTTAAGTATGTTGCTGTACAATAATTTCATTTGCTCTCACTAATGGGTTGATACGCATGTGGCAATGAGTCCATCATTAATGATCTAATTGTTTGATTTTCTAAGCATTTGTTTTTTAACATTGTTTGTTTTATTAATATGGGATTTACTTTTTATTTATTTATTAATATTGCTTGATTCTGTTAATATGGGGTTCACTTTTTTTTCCCGTGAGTTTGGATGTGGTGAGTTCCACTTTTTTTTCTTACTTTTTTTTATTGCTCGGTGTTATTTAGTATGGGGGCCCATCCCTTTTTTTTAAAGGACAACGGACGATGAAGCATGGGTCTAAATCCATGCTTTATATAGTTTCTTTTTTATTTTTTATATTGTTTGGTATTGTTTAGTATAGGGCCCACACTTTTTTTTTAATATTGTTTGATTCTATTAATATAGGGTCCACTTTTTTTCTTCCTTTTTTTTATTGCTCGGTGTTATTTAGTATGGGGCCCACCCTTTTTTTTAAGGGACAACAGACGATGAAACATGGGTCTAAACCCATGCTTTATATAGTTTTTTTTTTTTTTTATATTGTTTGGTGTTGTTTAGTATGAGGCCCACTCTTTTGAACATTATTAGTTTGCACTATATATATACTTATATATATACTATGTTCAAAACACGATTGATATAACATTGTAATTTGTTCTCCGTATCTAAAACTTTATTATATTAGTGTTTGCTAAGAATACAAAGTCGACACTTTTTTTTTTACATTGTTTATTTTTTTAATATGGGATTCATTTATATATATATATATATATATATATATATATATATATATATATATATATATATATATATATATATATTGCTTGATTTTGTCAATATGGGAAACTATGTTCAAAACACGATAAATATAACATTGTAATTTGTGCTCTGTATTTAAAACTTTATTATATTAGTGTTTGCTACGAATAAGCATGGTGTTTAATATGGGTCCACATTTTTTTTAACATTGTTTTTTTTTTAATATGGGATTCACTTTTTTTTTTTAATATTGCTTAATTTTGTTAATATGGGGTTCACTTTTTTTTTCCCATGAGTCTTTTTTTTTTCCCCTCCCATTTTAGGAGGATTTATAGTGTTTCCACACTTCCCCTCCAGTGTGACTCGAACTCAGGACCTACCGGTCGTGGGTAGAGGTGCTTAACCACTGAGCCATCCCTCACTTGTCTCCCATGAGTTTGGATGTGGTGGGTTACAGTTTTTTTTTATTATTATTATTTTTATACTGGTTGGTGTTTAATATGGGCCCACAATTTTTTTTTTTTACAATTGTTTTTATTATGGGCTATTTAATAAGGGGCCCAAAATATATTTTGTTTTTCCATGGGGGGGGGGGGGGGGGGGGCACAACGGACGACGAAAGGAGCCCCAACCCATGCTTCTTAATAGTAGTAATATTGGAGCCCGGCCTCAACATATATTAATTATTTTATTTTTATACAATAATAAGACTCATGTTTTTTGAAACTCCTTTTATTCACATCTTTTTGATATGTTTTAATAACTATTGAAGTTCCTTTGTTATTTAATTGGATAATTTAAAAAAAAAATTATTTATGAGGAAGCAAGGTTAGTAGGAAAATTCCCAAATACCAAAGGGACGCAAATGATTCAATATTTATAAACTAACATGATAAAATGTGATAATTACAACTCAAGGAAGATCATAAATGAATAATATTTTTTGTATTTTTATGAATGTGTGAGTAATGGATTTCTTTTGATATGTATTAATTTTCACTCATTATTTTATGTGTCAAGTCTTTATGTTAGTTAAAAGTGATTTTTAATCTTAGTTTTAGACGAAATTCAAGAAATAACCTAAATTCATTAAAATGAACTCAAGAATCTATATACATATATATATATATTATGCTTCAAAAAATTAATTTTAGTTAACCACACAAGAGATTTTAAAGACAACTCGATTTTGGTCGATAACGCCACCTTCATTTTCAACCTTATATGACACCATGTAACAATTTTTACTTTCTATATTTATAAGCTCATATTTTGGAAGTTCAAAACAAATAGAGAGAAGAATACGGAGAGGAACATATGACGTGTGATATGTTTAAATGTAAGACCTAATAAATGTTTCGGTAATAACAGATAATTTTGCCCAAAATCACCTAAATTAATGTATACGGACAAATAATGTAAAAGGTACTCCTCCAGTCCACGTTGTAAGTATTTTTAGTTTGAGCACACCTCCTTAAGAAATCACTCACCTCTAAAGACTAAGAAGCATTTTTACTAAATTATTCTTAATTAAATATAGTACCAATTTAATTTGAGCTCTTGGTTATATAAAACTTTACTTATCTACATAAGGATAAATTTTACAAATAATTAATACCTTTTCAATTATGTAAAAAGTTATTTATTATGGATTATATATAAACGTTAAAAACTCCACATACTCCCAAGTAAACTTATACTTGAGATGAAAAACAAAACTTCAGCAAATTTCTAAAAGATTGGAATTATTTTTAAGCTTTTAAATGTGATTCTAACAATTGTAATAAAAAATGCTTTAGGAATAGAAATTTAAGCTCGCTATATTACTTCTACAGTCGAGCAATTTTAAAGGCGGCCTCAAAAGGAGAAGTTCCCAAATGTCATATATACTGTGGCTCTTTTGCATGTCATCTCTTACAATGAAATTGTCAGGCATTAAAGATGGTCTTATTTACAAATAATAAGACAAAAAGGCGAGGGCAATAATAGCCTGCAAAAGTAGAAATGGACATGAGACCCACCACAAGAGATCATTAAAAGATTACACAACAAACCAACAATAAATGTCCACCCAGAGTACTCTTCACAAGATGAATTGAGGAAACAACCAAAAGCAAATTTACAACATTCACGTGTAAGCATAAAACATTGAAATTCCCATTGAGCCCCTATGAGGACGACGATCCTTATTAGAAAACTCATGCTTCTATTATAGTAAAAATAGAAACTAGAAAGGATTTGCCCGTGAAAGCACCGGCCCAACCTCTATAGCGAACATGATTTTTTCTTCTCTAATTTTTGTTGTCATAAATGAATAATGAAGGAATAAATTTTAAAAAAATAATTATTTTCTCATCAATTTTTGTTATTACTACAACATATTTTATACTTTTTGGGAACACATTAATATTTTTTAGTGTGATGGCCTTGTCATTGCTTGATGTTTAAAGGGAGCCATGCTTTTCCAGTAAAAAAACGTATAGGGAACGAAAGGCTTTCAAGTGTCATTATATCTTTTCTCTCACATTTGCAAGAGCACATATTGCATTATAGCAATTAATTGCAGTGGAATTGAAATTTGATTCAGTTAAAATAATTGTAATTTTTCAAAGAAGAATAAAAAAAGTTCTAACGTGAAATCATAAAATTGGTGACGTTGTGCACCTTCTACGACGTCAGTGGTGAATGGAAATACTATATCTGGGACCCACGCGTTAAAGAGAATAGCAAACAGATGCGAAGCGAGGTCAGGAAATGACTGCCAAATGGGACCACCACAAGTGCACTTCTTTTGGCAGCAATACAAGGAATTAAGACAAAGTATTAAGGGCAAATTAGTCAATTCAGCTGAACGGGAAACTCCTCCATTAAGGGTAGTTTTAGCCCTCCTTTTGCGATCTATATATCTATATAAAGCTAAACATAAATAAGGTAATATGACACCTCTTTATAGCCTAGAATACTATTTATCTTTTTTCTCCTTTTTTTGAAATTTTTCTCAAATTATAAAATGACAAAAAGTATATATAATTCATTTATTTTTCACTTTCCATATTTAAAAGTCTGTGCAGGAATTGATTGCTTGTAGTTATGTTGCATTATATTGGAGAATCGCAAACATCATCAGCTTTCAACTAGTACTAATCATGCCTGCCTCCATCATCTGACGGTTATCTTGTAATTACTACACATTACATAGTAAACATCAATTATAGGCATGAACGCTTAAGCTTTCACATTCGGAAGCCGTTATCTTATATGTGGTAAACACCAATCAAAGCTTTGTCACCAACGATCCTTTTATCCCTATAAATTCACAACCCCTAACCTCAATCATTCTACTATTTCAATTTTCTTTCTTCTGTACTTGCACGTAGACGGTAGACTCATAACTGGTCATTGTTTTTCTGCCAAATTAGTGATGGCCCAAGCCGACATTCTCAAGGTAATCTGGATTAATGTTGTGTTGTCGTTAAAATTCGTCTCAAGAGCTTTACAGAAAAATGCAGTAATTTGTTTGGTTGGAGATTTATGAGCTTTTTGGTTGGGGTAGAATATGTAATTTAGATTTATTCTTTTGACAATATATATTTTTATGGTAAAAGTTATTGATATTAAAAATAATTAGATTCTTTGTACGAATCTGTTTGTTCTTACCCTCTAATAAATTTGTCTAATAACACTACCATCCTCAGTGTTAATTGGAGATTATGAGCAGAATTTGTTAGTGTCAAGTTTTTATGATGATAATTTTACTTGTGTAGGTATAGTAATTAAATCACACAAGGAATATATGTGAGCCCACAAAACAGCTCCAACAAAATGGAAGCCCACATAACAGCCCCAACGAGCTGGGTTCATCGAGAAATGGCTTCCTAGCCCCAACGGTGCAAACAGCAGTACTCTTCAGCAGTACAAAATATTTCAAGAAAGGAAAAGATATCTGGACAATAAAGACGCAATATTCCAGCAACATCAAATCGTTTCAAAGAAGGAAAGCCATCTCCACCATTAAAAGGCATATCTCATGAAGTGTAATAATTCTGATGCTGCCTTGACGCACAAGGAAAGCAGTAAAAGCTCAATCTTATTCTTGTAAATAGGATCTTTAATTCTATTTCCAAGGATCAAATCTTTTGGGTTGATCTCTCTGCATGAAGAGCCTAAAACATTATAAAAAGGGCTACTTCACAAACACAAGATTTATGCAACAGTCTCATTACCTCTATTGCTCTGCTTTACTTTTTAATAAACATGGTTAGTCTGAGTGATTTATAGTGTAATAAGAGAGAAAGGAGAGTTATAGTTTTTGAGGCTTTGTATAAAAAAGAATAAGAGTGTAGACGTAGGAACTTCATTCAAAACTTTCATTGTACCAAACTTTATAAAAGAGCTGCAGAGAATATCCTTGCAACCCAAGGGGATTGGACTAGGATTCACATTGAATCTGAACCAGTATAAAATACGTGTGTCATTTATTTTCTGCACCTTACTTTAGTATCCACTGAGTAGGTAGTCGACTAACAGATCGAAAATTTTTAACAATTCACCCCCCCCCCCCCCCCCCCTCTTGCACTTTCAATTGGTATCAGAGCAAGGTCTCACTTTCAGTGCTTAACCACACGTGAGAAAAGATCAAATGGTTGGATATCAAATTCCTGGAGCAATATTGCAAGATGGTCACTCCACAACAAGACCTTCATACTTTAATGGTGAACACTATTGCCACTGGAAGGAAAGGTTTAAAATATTCGTGCAATCAACTGATTATCAAGCCTGGGTCGTAATTAAAAAAGGACCTAAACCCATTCCCAGAGCGGACACTGAAACAAAGAAGATGCAGAAACTTCAACAATTGATCTAGAGTCACACGACATTACTAAAGAACAACAAAAGACACTGCAAATAAATGCAAGGGCAATAGCCTTGCTTTGCTGTGCAGTGAGCGGAGAAGAATATGCAAAAATTTCAAATTGTGATATTGCCAAAGAAATGTAGGATAAACTTGAGGTCACTTATGAAGGAACATCAAAAGTAAGAGAAACAAAAATTGATGCTTTAAGACACGATTATGAAGCATTTATGATGAAAGACGATGAGAACATCGAATCAATGTTCACAAGATTCAGCAAGATTATTGGAGAACTCAAATCGCTTGGAGTAACCTATACCAACTCACAACAAGTTAGAAAGCTTGTTAGAAGTCTGCCAAAGACTTGGGAAACCAAAGCCATTGTTCTTGAAGACGGAAATCTGGATAAGTTCACCTATGATGAATTAAGAGGAAATCTAATAGCTTTTGAAAAGAATCATATACAAAGATACCAGAAGGATGAAAAGAAGAAAGTAGTCGCTTTCAAGGCTCAAGTTGAAGAATCTGAGGATGATTTTAAAGAAGAAGAAGTAGCTATGATTTCGAGGCATGTGATAGAGCCATGAGAAGATCAAGAAATAACAGAAAAGGAAGCTCAAACTTTAGAACAGGCAAGACCCCCATTGGACAGCAAAAGAATGACGAAAAATGTTATGAATGTGGAAAATATGGCCATATTGCATCTGAATGTCCTGAGATAAGAAAGAAACCAACCAGAGGTTATCAAAAACAAAGAGCCTTCAGCAGTTCGAGTGAAGATGAGATCTCAGATGAAGAATCTGAAGAAGGTGAAAATATGTGTTTCATGGCTCTCGAAGGAGGCAGTAAGGTAAGTTCTCATTCCTGTGCTAAATGTGAAGAAACTCAAGAATTATTAGATCAAACTCTTATAGACCTATATAATGTCTTTGATGAATATGGAAAACTGAAGAGAGAGAAAAAGGAATGGGAATCAAGATTAGAAATTTGCGAAAAAGAAAAAAATTCAATTCAAAATGAAGTTTACAATTTACAATCTATATTAGATATTTTATTGACACCTTCCAACCATAATCATGTTAAGTCAAACCAATCAACTTATACATGTAAGTTCACTGCGAAAAAGGTTGTGCAAATAACTAGCAATTTTGAAGGAAAGAAAACTGGTTCTTTAAACACTGATAAGTCAACTAGAGCTCTTAAAAGGACTGAAAGGAAATCTGGAATGCATAGTTCAACCGATTCCTATATAGTGGAAAGAAAACCTTTTCAAACATGTTTTTGCTGTGAAAAACTCGGCCATAACTATTATAACTGTAGATTTCGATTTTCAACTGCACCTGGTTGGATATGGAATCCCAAGAAAATTAAATGTTTTGAAACTAACTATCAAAGACCCAAGAACTCTTGGGTACCTAAACAAGAATAAAAATTTTGTCTTGCAGGAACACCACAAGAAAAAAAAAAAGGAAAAATGGTATCTAGATAGTGCGTGTTCAAGACATATGACAGGCGACAAAAGTTTATTCAAATCAGTCGCTGACTTTGATGGAGGATTGGTAACTTTTCGAGACAATTTAACTGGAACGATAATTGGTATTGGTACTATTGCTTTTGATATTACCTGTGGCATTTCAAATGTTTGGTTGGTAAAAGGACTTAAGTATAACTCGTTAAGTGTAAGTCAGCTACATTCAGATCTTGAGATAAGATTTAGTAAATCAGGTTGTGTCATAGAAGACTCCTCTGGGACAAAGATTCTTCCTGGAAGCAGAAATAAAAATGTGTACACTCTGGACTGTCAAAAATCCTAAAGGTCATATATGCCTGACATCAATGGGAGAAGATCCGTGGATGTGGCACAAGAAGCTTGGGCATGCTAGTATGCGATTAATTGAAAAACTAGCAAGATATGATCTTGTAATAGGATTGTCAAAACTCAACTACACAAAATATCACTTATGCGATTCGTGTCAAAAAGGTAAACAAACTAGAAACTCCTTTAGTTCGAAAGATATTGTGTCTACATCAAAGCCCCTGCAATTACTTCATATGGATCTAGTCGGTCCTACTAGAACCACTAGCATTGGAGGAAAAAGGTACGCATTTGTTATAATAGATGACTTCTCTCGTTTTACTTGGGTAATATTTCTTGCTCATAAAGATGATACCTTAAAGAATTTTAAAGTTTTTTTTGTGAGAAAATTCAGCGTGAGAAAGGATATTATATCACTTCCATTAGAAGTGATCATGGAGGAGAATTTGAAAATAAAGCTTTTGAAGAATTCTGTAATGATCAAGGATACACACACAATTTCTCCTCACCTCGATCTCCGCAACAAAATGGTGTAGTTGAACGAAAGAACAGAACCCTTCAAGATATGGCAAGAACAATGATCATAGAAATAAGCATACCACATCACTTTTGGGCAGAAGCGGTAAGTACAGCTTGTGATATTTTGAACAGATGTCTAATTAGACCAATTCTTAAGAAAACTCCGTATGAGCTATGGATGGGTAAGAAACCAAATATTAGCTACTTTCATCCTTTTGGATGTAAGTGTTTTGTTCACAATAATGGGAAAGAAAATCTTGGTAAGTTTGATCCTCAGAGTGATGAAGGTATATTTCTTTGTTATTCTCCTACTAGTAGATCTTATAGAATTTATAACAAACGTACTTTATCTATTGAAGAGTCTATTCATGTTGTATTTGATGATACTAATCACCTGACCGAGAAAAGGAAAATTGCAGATGAAGAAGACAGTCAAACACTTACTGCAGTGGTTACAAAACCCACTGAAGAAAAGGCACCCTGTGAGTCGACTTCTGATGCACCTCAGTCGACTGATGTTACTATTGGAACAGTTCCAAACGAATGGAGAAGTGAACCTGATTGTCCAAAGAAATTTGTTATTGGAGACATCCATGAATGGAGGAAAACTAGAGCATCTAGTAAAAATAATGTAAATCTTGCTCTTATTTCTCAATACGAACCAAAGAAAGTTGGTGATGCCTTAAAAGATGAATACTGGGTCAAGGCTATGAAAGAGGAACTTGATAAATTTGAAAAGAAAAAAGTGTGGAATCTAGTTCCCAAACCTGAGAATGCTTCAATCATTGGCACAAAATGGGTATACAGAAACAAGCTAAATGAGGCTGGAGAAGTAGTTAGAAACAAAGTCCGACTCATTGCTCAAGGATATTCACAACATGAAGGTGTTGACTATGATGAAACTTTTGCTCCTGTTGTCAGGTTGGAATCCATTAGAATTTTTCTTGCATATGCTTCTTTTAAAAAATTCAAACTTTTTTAAATGGATGTCAAAAGCGCTTTCTTAAATGGGTTCATTGAAGAAGAAGTGTACGTCAAATAGCCGCCATGTTTTGAAAACTTAAAATTTCCCTATCACGTCTTTAAATTAAGTAAAGCTTTATATGGTCTTAAATAAGCACTTAGGGCATGGTATGATCGCTTAAGCTCCTTCGTGGTAAGTCATGGATTTTTTCGAGGTAAGATCGATACAACTCTTTTCATTAAACGATACTCCTTAGGAAATCTCATTATACAAATATATATTGATGATATTATTTTTGGAAGCTCTAACCCTTCTATGTGCAAGGAATTTTCTGATCTTATGCAAAGCGAGTTCGAAATGAGTATGATGGGAGAATTAAAATTCTTCTTGGGACTATAAATCCATCAAACTGACACTGGAATATTTATATGTCAAGGTAAGTATGCTAAAGAACTCGTTCAAAAATTTGGGATGTCTGACTCAAAAGCTATGGGAACTCCAATGAGTCCTACTTGCTCTCTTGATAAGGATGAAAAAGGAAAACCTGTTGATGAAACCAAGTATCGCGGTATGATTGGATCACTGCTTTATCTAACTGCTAGTCGACTAGATATTATGTTTAGTGTGTGCAGGTGTGCTAGATTCCAAGCTACTCCAAAGGAATCTCATCTTACTGTTGTTAGACGTATCATTAGATACCTTCATGGAACAACTAACTATGGTTTATGGTATCCTAACACCACTGATTTTACGCTTGAAGGTTTTTCAGATGCAGACTTTGCAGGTGATAAAGATGATTGAAAAAGTACCAGTGGTATGATGTGGCGTGATTTTACGCCACAATCGATGCTTTTTAACTATAAGTTTTACTTGTTTTTAAGCAAGTCTATGTCATTTTACATAGTTTTTGTCATGTTTCAGGTAATACGAGGTCCCTAGAGCCTAAGTGTGGAAAACAAGCAAAACAGTTGCAAAACTGGAAATAACTGGAAGTTCTGGAAAATACCGTGGAAAAATACACTACGCGATCGCGCAGAGTACCCACGCGGGAATTGCACTCCACGCGTTCGCTCTGTAATGTAACGCGACCGCGCCCACGCGCGTTGTTAATGACACGCGACCGCGCAGGCTCGACACGCGATCGCGATTAAGGGAGCAGGGGAGCTAACGTCATCCACGCGATCGCGCAGGCACATGGCGCGATCACGTTGAAGGATTTTCGGAAATTTCGACCAGAACTCGGATTTTGACGATTTCTTCCATTCCAGTTCATATAAATAGAAAATTAGGGCAAAAACATTATCATCTTTGGCAGCTCCCACAAGTTGGAGGCTAGGGTTCCTACAAAAATGTTCTCACTTCTTTTTAATCCTTGTTGATGGAAATCTCTTGGTGACAATTAAGATTGATGCTCTTGTTGTGCTTATTTATTCATTTTCATTGTTCTTAATCAAGTAAGTTTTTGCTATTTTAATTATTCTTGTTCATGAATGTTTTCAAGGGATTAACTAACCTTTGAACTCGCCCATTTACTTTGTTTGAAACTCGGAAGAGGAAAAACGGAGTTGGGATAGGATAATTAACATGAATTTGGGGCGTTAACCCTCATCTAATGGAAGTTGACCTAGGAATAGGCAATACAACTTGTAGCCATATTCGGGTGTTCTTAATGCTCCTAATTGCTTGAGGGATCTTCAATTGGGTAGTCTAGTTAATCTTCGGAAGAAGTTAATTTAGAGTCATTATCCGAGGCTAAATAACATAAACTTGCTATTATTTACAATTCGTGAAATAGATTGGATCGTTACTTGAGAAGTAGTTTCCCTCCTTCCATTCTTGTTGCCATTGATCAATTTACTTGCTTTCTAGATTAGAATTTATATTTCCGTATTTTATCAAAACCTTAAAAAAAACCACCATTGATGTGTTCGGGCATAGCTATTGTTAGTGATAATTCCTAATCTGCTTAAATCACCTACATATTGTTCTCTGTGGGATTCGACCCCGACTCATAGTTGGGTAAATTATATTTGCATACGACCGTGCCCATTCTAATTAATAGGGTGGATTTGGACGTTATCAAAAATGGCGCCGTTGCCGGGGAAGAATTGGTGTATTTTGGCTAATCTAGGAAATAAGCTAACTTGCTTTGATCCGAACCCGTAAATATTTGTGTAGTTGTTTTCTGTGTTTTATTTTATATAAAAATAAAAATAAAAAAATGGCATCTTTCCATGAAAACTTGTTTAGTAATGACTTTTATTGTGAGCATGGTCAAATTGGTGAGTTCAAATTCATGATGGAGTGTCTACTAGGTGAGGGTAATGAAAACCAAAAAGCTTTTGAAGAGTACTTGGAAACTAGTCTCCAACTTGGTTTGATGAAAGAAGAAGAAAATCCTCCACGGGCAAATCATTATGAACTACCCAATGCTCAAGATAAAAGGGTAAATCATGAAGATGAGTTTATTGGGAATGCCAAAGAAAAAAATGAATGGGAGTCAACCATTGTTCTGAACAATATGGTTGGTGTTGACCCCAATCCGAGGGAAAAAGTGAATGTCATAGTTCAAAAAGTTCAAGAGCCTTATATTCTGCAATTTGAAAATTCAACAAGGCAAAATGACATTCCTCACTTGAAAGCCAAGAAGTGTAGAATGAACAATATTTTACTTGGCGTGATCAGATATTTACCACCCCCCACTGCTCGTGGTCACAAACTTGATTCCAAGTTAGGTGCCCAATTCAAAAGCTCCAAATGGCGAGAAAAGCGGTAAAGTTGGTAACCGTCGTGCCGCGATTGATGCGTTCGGGCATAGCTATTGTTAGTGATAATTCCTAATCTGCTTAAATCACCTACATATTGTTCTCTGTGGGATTCGACCCCGACTCATAGTTGGGTAAATTATATTTGCATACGACCGTGCCCATTCTAATTAATAGGGTGGATTTGGACGTTATCAAAAATGGCGCCGTTGCCGGGGAAGAATTGGTGTATTTTGGCTAATCTAGGTAATAATCTAACTTGCTTTGATCCGAACCCGTAAATATTTGTGTAGTTGTTTTCTGTGTTTTATTTTATATAAAAATAAAAATAAAAAAATGGCATCTTTCCATGAAAACTTGTTTAGTAATGACTTTTATTGTGAGCATGGCCAAATTGGTGAGTTCAAATTCATGATGGAGTGTCTACTAGGTGAGGGTAATGAAAACCAAAAAGCTTTTGAAGAGTACTTGGAAACTAGTCTCCAACTTGGTTTGATGAAAGAAGAAGAAAATCCTCCACGGGCAAATCATTATGAACTACCCAATGCTCAAGATAAAAGGGTAAATCATGAAGATGAGTTTATTGGGAATGCCAAAGAAAAAAATGAATGGGAGTCAACCATTGTTCTGAACAATATGGTTGGTGTTGACCCCAATCCGGGGGAAAAAGAGGATGTCATAGTTCAAAAAGTTCAAGAGCCTTATATTCTGCAATATGAAAATTCAACAAGGCAAAATGACATTCCTCACTTGAAAGCCAAGAAGTGTAGAATGAACAATAATTTACTTGGGGTGATCAGATATTTACCACCCCCACTGCTCGTGGTCACAAACTTGATTCCAAGTTAGGTGCCCAATTCAAAAGCTCCAAATGGCGAGAAAAGCGGTAAAGTTGGTAACCGTCGTGCCGCGACGTTAACTTAAGCGCTTGGTGGGAGGCAACCCATCGTTTTTAATTTTTTTTTAATCATTTTTGAAATTTGATTTTTTAGAACTGTTTAGCTTATGATTTGTGACTAATCTACAAAATTTCAAATTTTTTGGAATTGTTTTGAGCAGGTTGGGTTTTCAGAACAGCCACAAATCAGTAGTTGCTGGTTTCTGTAATATGTTAGACTGGTTTCTGTGCTTATTTTCTGAATCTGGAAAAATAGGGGCAAATTTTACTCTTCGTGATCGCGTAAAAAAAAAAAAAAAATTTAACGCTACGCGATCGCGCGGTAAGGACACGCGAACGCGCCGAAGCGCGTGTCCAGTTATCAAAACAGAATTAAAAAGGGCAAAACGGCTTAACCCCCCATTTCCACCCCTCATTTCCTTCACTTTTTGTCAAAAATTCTCTCAATTTTCTCTCACATTCAACTTCAATTTTTAAGAAGAATTCTTCAACTTGCAACCACAAGGTATGTGATTCTTTCATTGTCTTGTTCCTACGGTTGTTTTTATCATCTTTCGATGTTAGAAATTGTGAAAAAAAAAATTATATTTTTTTACTTGTCTAAGCATGAAAATATGATGAAATTGTTGAATTGGTTGTTATATAAAGTGTTGTTTGTTGATTGAGTGATGTGAGTTGAGAGTTGGGTGCTGATATATGAAAACAATGGGGCAAAATACAAGCTTAAAATCGTTGAATCGAAGCCCCAAAAATCATGCACACCACCTGTTTGTGAAAATGTTTTGAGAAATCTGAAACGAGTCAGCGCGATCGCGCCTATATAAGACGCGATCGCGCTGAATAAATGGCTCAAATTGCGCGAACGCGCATATACTAGACGCGATCGCGGTTAATAAAGTGCTCAAATTTGCGCGGTCGCGCCAGTTCCTTGCGCGATCGCGCTGAAGGAATGTCTAAAATTGGCGCGATCGCGCCTGGTTGTCACGCGATCGCGCTGAAGGAAATCCGACAGTTCACAAACAGAAAGCTAGTACAGAGCTGCCCAAAACTTTGACAACCAATTTCTCTGGCCTAGTTACCTCATTATACATCATTTTAGGTATTCATATGCATTGTGTTTGTTTTGTAGGTACTTAAACTCAAAAAAATGGCTTCATCATCCAGTGCTGCCCAAGTACCCTTGATTGAATATTATGACACCACCACCTTCCAGTCAGCAAAATGTTCGAAGCTATATGATAGACAGCTGGGAAAGAGCTTCATTGAAGAGAGGGGCTTTGTAACAGAAAGTTTGGAAGAAAAGATGCCCGAGTTCTATGGAAAGTTGGTAACAAGCGGTTGGATACGCTTTACAGATGAACCAATCAGGGAAAATCATACCCTGGTGCGGGAATTCTACGCAAATGCTGCAGAGGCAGACATTACACATAGGGCAATTGTCAAAGTCAGAGGTGTGGATGTCCTGTGCAATGCCTCAAGAATCAATGCCTATTATAATCTCCAGGATGGTGACAACAGCGAGATGGCACAGATGTACGAAAACCTGCGGCAACAATGGTTTGTGACCCACCTTCACGGTGGGGAACAACCAAAGTGGCTAAACACAATGCAGAAAAGGATTGACTCTGCAGAGTTCACCGCTGAAGCCAAAACTTGGCTTGATATTGTCACATCCAGGGTGCTGCCTTCAAAACATGATTCAGAGGTGCCGCTTGAGAGGGCTAAAGTAATTTGTGTTGTGATGGAAGGATTGCCTGTTGACGTGGGGAGGCTCATTATGCAGGAAATTCGGGAGGTGGTGCTTGAACGGACCAAGAGCTTATTCTTCCCATCATTGATCACTTACTTGTGCTCCACTGATGGAGTGCCCACAAGACCAGGCGACAGAGAAAAAGGGCCTGCTGGACCGATTTATCCGTTGAAAAAGAGAGGGCCTGGTAATGTACAGAAGAAAAGGAAGATTGATATAGCAACATCATCATTTGGGCAGTTCACCTCTACTGCATCAGAGGCGACTGGTGGAGCATCTGCTCCCCCCATGGCTATACCAATTTTGCCACCACTGCAAGAAGCCGCCAGGCCTTTCCAATATATCTCCACCCAGGTCCATGGGGTGGACAATCGGATTCAGCAGCTAGTGGCTAGTCTCCCTTCGGGCCCACATGGAGAAGGCACATCTACAGCTCCCTCTGTTCCTATTGTTCCGACATTAGCAGGTGTGGTGGAGGACATGAAGCATATCAAAGAAAAGCAGGGAAAGATAGAGAGGAGGCAGAAAAAGGCAAGAGAGCACGCCAAGAAGCAAAGCAAATTTCTGAACAAAATGATGAGCATTCTGAGGAGTGTATGCGGAGCACAACATGAAGAGGAGGAAAATGAGGACGATTTTGTCCTGCCAGAGCCCAGCAGCTCCAGTTCAGAGGGTGAGCAGAGATGACCATTAGCACGCAGTGCTAGGAGGTATGAAAAAAAAAAAAAAGTTTTTCTGTGTTGATGTACTGCAGTGAGGACACTGCAAGTTTTTTTAGTTAGGGGTAGGAACCTCCTCGGCTTTTTTTTGCCAGAGTTCTTTTCCTGAGGGGGGTTTTATTTTGTTGAAACTGGCATGTTTAGGATGTTACTTAGGTTGAATAGAGTAATTTTGTTTTATTTGGTACTACTTGGTAACTAATGGCATGTATTGTGTTTTGTTGAAATTTTTAGACCCCTCGAAATTTTGAAAAATGCATACTTAGAACAGTTATTGTCTGACATGATTGATTCTTTATATGACATTATGATTGTTGGGGTGTTGTGTGTGATGAATTACTACTTAGGAGGTCACAAGTGTAAAAATTATTGTCCTTATGCCTATGTGTGTGTGAGTTGTTAGTTTGATTCTGTTTATGCATGTATAATCTAGAACTTCCCTGGTTGGTCTTGTATGAAATCCGAAAGTTAGTTTGGTTGTGAGATGATCTTAGGCTTTCTTTGTTGAAATAGTCACTTTGCCTAAATAAGCCTTACCAAAAGTGTTAAATACCCTTAGTTTCCCTTTTGAGCCTTTTTAACCTTTTTCTTGGCTAGCCAATTATGAAACCTTACCCTTTGTGAAATTAATCCATCTTCGCACCCGTTCCCTCCTTGATGCTACTAGTTAGATGAGGCAAAATGCCTAAGTTGGGGGTGAACTAAATGTGGAGTACATGTTAAAAACATAAGTTGGGGGTGGTGGAGTTGCTAGTGGAGATTCGATGTGGTAGTTGCGTATATATATATATATATATATATATATATAAAAAAAAAAAAAAAAAAATCACCAAATTGTTGAAAAAAAAAAAGATTTGTAAGTTGGTTAGAAGTAAAACCACATCGAGGTTGAAAACTGAAAGAAAATAAAGGGGTGAAAAGAAAAGAGGCGAATTAAGGTGACAAGATGTTGTAGTGTTCAAGGAGGGTGAGTCACTAATATCCAAAAAGTATCCGACCCATCCCTAAACCTACATTACAAGCCGAAAAAAGTCCTAATGTGATCACAACCGAACGAGCCTAGGATGAGAACATAGAAAATAAGGGCAAGCCTATGGTATTTGCATGTGTAGATATGAATTTCTTTGTGAGTGTGAGTGTTTTTCTCTTCTCTTTCGTCTTCGTCCCATTCTTGTCGTATATATGTGTGTTGGGACATTCTTTGGTCTATGTGAGGGCATAAGGATGAGAATTGAACAAAATAAAGTGACCGCCTAAAGTAGCGTTTGTGTGCACCATAATATGTTCGATAATGTAATGTCATTCATTGAAGCTTCATTGTTAGTCGTAGTGTTCTTGAGTTGTGCATATTGCTTTAAAGTAGGAAGTTGGGGTGGTCGTTTAAAGGAAAACATGCATGCCGGTAGTTCAGAGTCAAAACCAATGTAGACATTGTTATTCTATAATATCTAGGTGTTAGATTGAGTCATGGTTTTGTATGGCTTGCTTGAGGACAAGCAAATACTTTAAGTTGGGGGTGTTGATGTGGCGTGATTTTACGCCACAATCGATGCTTTTTAACTATAAGTTTTACTTGTTTTTAAGCAAGTCTATGTCATTTTACGTAGTTTTTGTCATGTTTCAGGTAATACGAGGTCCCTAGAGCCTAAGTGTGGAAAACAAGCAAAAAAGTTGCAAAACTGGAAATAACTGGAAGTTCTGGAAAATACCGTGGAAAAATACTCTACGCGATCGCGCAGAGTACCCACGCGGGAATTGCACTCCACGCGTTCGCTCTGTAATGACACGCGATCGCGATTAAGGGAGCAGGGGAGCTAACGTCATCCACGCGATCGCGCAGACACATGACGCGATCGCGTTGAAGGATTTTCGGAAATTTCGACCAGAACTCGGATTTTGACGATTTCTTCCATTCCAGTTCATATAAATAGAAAATTAGGGCAAAAACGTTATCATCTTTGGCAGCTCCCACAAGTTGGAGGCTAGGGTTCCTACAAAAATGTTCTCTCTTCTCTTTAATCCTTGTTGATGGAAATCTCTTGGTGACAATTAAGATTGATACTCTTGTTGTGCTTATTTATTCATTTGCATTGTTCTTAATCAAGTAAGTTTTTGCTATTTTAATTATTCTTGTTCATGAATGTTTTCAAGGGATTAACTAACCTTTGAACTCGCCCATTTACTTTGTTTGAAACTCGGAAGAGGAAAAACGGAGTTGGGATAGGATAATTAACATGAATTTGGGGCGTTAACCCTCATCTAATGGAAGTTGACCTAGGAATAGGCAATACCACTTGTAGCCATATTCGGGTGTTCTTAATGCTCCTAATTGCTTGAGGGATCTTCAATTGGGTAGTCTAGTTAATCTTCGGAAGAAGTTAATTTAGAGTCATTATCCAAGGCTAAATAACATAAACTTGCTATTATTTACAATTCGTGAAATAGATTGGATCGTTACTTGAGAAGTAGTTTCCCTCCTTCCATTCTTGTTGCCATTGATCAATTTACTTGCTTTCTAGATTAGAATTTATATTTCCGTATTTTATCAAAACCTTAAAAAAAACCACCATTGATGCGTTCGGGCATAGCTATTGTTAGTGATAATTCCTAATCTGCTTAAATCACCTACATATTGTTCTCTGTGGGATTCGACCCCGACTCATAGTTGGGTAAATTATATTTGCATACGACCGTGCCCATTCTAATTAATAGGGTGGATTTGGACGTTATCATGGTACTTGCCAGCTTCTAGAAAAATCTCTTATTTCCTGGAATAGCAAAAAACAGGGATCAGTCTCTCTATCTACCACTGAGGCTGAATATATTACTGTTGGTCAATGTTGCACACAGCTAATTTGGATGTCTTATCAACTAAGTGATTATGACTTGTTTGTTAAACCTGTAAAAAATTTCTATGATAATTCGAGTGTTATCTGTCTGTCCAAAAATCCTGTGCATCATTCTAGGGCCAAGCATATAGATATTAAGCATCATTTTATCAGAAATCATGTTGCTCAAGGAGATTTTGAAATAGTTTTTGTTAACACTGAAAACCAGCTTGCTGATATTTTTACTAAACCCCTTCTTGAGGAACATTTCTGTATGCTAAGAAGATCTTTGGGAATTATTGATAAATCTGTCTAAATTTTTAACAATCCGTGCCAAGATTTTCGGCTACTCAAATCTTTTCCATAAATTGTATTCCCATCAAATTTATGACAATCCCATCTTCCCATATTTACTTTTTACGTTTCCCATAAAACCTTTTGTTTTACCCGTATCCCTATAAACCCTTTCCACCTTTCCCTTCCAACCCTTCCGTCCGTCTTCTCATCTCTTCAATGGTGAAAAACGTGAAAACCCCTACTCTCTCCACACGTCAAAGCTCAAGGCTCCAGGAAATGGGTAAGACTCTCTCCTTTACTCCTCATGACTCCGTCATCTCCGGTGACCCTCCTTCCTCTGACGACTCCGACTCTGTTCCCATTTGTAATCTTGGAAATCAAACCCTTTCTGAGGCTGCATGCTCTACCTCCTCCAAGAAACTCAAAACAATATGTGATAAACCTCTTGATCTTCGAAAAAAATTTCGGGATGATCATCATCAAGTACTGTTCTCGTCTCTTAAGGACAAAACCATTGTCGATCTTGACCTTATGCTCTCTTTAAGTTGTAAGGTTAAACAATTATTTGTCTATCAAGGATGGGAATTTTTTTTTAAAACCTCTCTTCGTGTGTATGAAATTCCTGTGCGTATGTTCTATGCCAATCTTCGGTCTTCTAAAGCTAATGAACTCGAAACATTGGTTCATGGCACTCACATTGTGCTAAATTGCAGTGTCCTTGACTCTATTTTTGGTTGCACCTGCTCTGTTTTTTCCGAACTACCCAAAAACTTTTGGCTTGGATCTCTTGAAGTGTCTTTTGACGATGTTAAGAAAACCCTTTCAAATTCCACCTCCGTTCCTACTCAAATTGGTCCGTCCAATATCTCATTTGAGGCTCGTGTGCTTGCTCATATGGTTGCAACTACCATTGTTCCTCGTGTTGGGTCCTACTCTACTATCTCCCAACGTGATGCTATTTTTGCATTTTGCCTTCTTACAAGAAAATAAATAAATTTGTCCTCCATCATTATCAATTACATGATTGAGTGTGCTTCAAATCCTTCTAGTCTTCCATATGGTATGCTTATCTCCCGCATACTAGAAGTCCACAAAATTGACTTAGTCGACTATCCCATCACTCTAGTTAAGCAATGCTACAACTCTAGGACATTTGGTAGCATGGGATATGTTTTGAGAAATGATTCCTGGTTGTTAAAGGACGTCTATGAGGCATCTCAACCTGGTCCCTCCACCAAAGGGAAAAAAACAGATCCTTCTGTTGTCTCCACTGAATGCTATGAAGAATTTCTCGCCAAACTTTCTTCTATGGATGAAAAAATTGAGTCCATCAAAGAGTTAATGGCATCCACATTGTTTCAAGTAGATAAGATTCATGATGCGAATAAGGAAACAGGTGCTGATGTTTCTAAGCTGCGGCTGAAATTGGATGTTGTTATTAAGGAAGCGGTCAAACTGTCCGCCAAGCTTCAAGCCAGTGTTGCCGCCATGCCTGAACGTCTTAATACTCCGTTGACTGAAATGAAGGATGCTATTGTGAATACATTAGCCTACTTTATTCGTCGTCCAGTCTTCCGCCGCTAAGAATAGTTCTTAGTTGGTTGTTTTTTTTTGAACTGTTTAAACAATGTTTTTGTGGGACTTATGTTTGGTTGTGCTGCTAGTTGCTATTTGCTATTTGTTCTTTGGTTTAGCCTGTTTTGTTGTGTTGGTTGTTTGCTGTTTCTTTGCTTTTGTTTTTTTGAGTGATGCCAAAGGGGGAGAAGGACAGTCAACTGCTCAGGGGAAGCCTACAAGGACTAGTCGACTAGTCAGAGGGATCCTCCACCCATTTAGGGGGAGCATCCGTTATAGGGAAGTTGACTACATATTATCTAAAATTGTCATCCTTAAAAAGGGGGAGATTGTTAGTGTCAAGTTTTTATGATGACAATTTTACTTGTGTAAGTATAGTAATTAAATCACACAAGGAATATATGTGAGCCCAAAAAACAGCCCCAACAAAATGGAAGCCCACAGAACAGCCCCAACGAGCTGGGCTCACTCGAGAAATGGCTTCCCAGCCCTAACGGTGCAAATAGCAGTACTCTTCAGCAGTACAAAATATTTCAAGAAAGGAAAAGATATCTGGACAATAAAGACGCAATATTCCAACAACATCAAATCGTTTCAAAGAAGGAAAAGTCATCTCCAACATTAAAAGGCATATCTCATGAAGTGTAATAATTCTGATGCAGCCTCAACGCACAAGGAAAGCAACAAAAGCTAAGTCTTATTCTTGGAAATAGGATTTTTAATTCCATTTCCAAGGATCAAATCTCTTGGGTTGCTCTCTCTGCGTGAAGAGCCTAAAACACTATAAAAAGGGTTGCTTCACAAACATAAGATTTATGCAACAGTCTCATTACCTCCATTGCTCTGCTTTACTTTTAAATAAACATTGTTAGTCTGAGCGATTCATAGTGTAATAAGAGAGAAAGGAGAGTTATAGTTTGTGAGGCTTTGTATAAAAAAAAATAAGAGTATTTTGAGTGTAGACGTAGGAACTTCATTCAAAACCTTCATTGTACCAAACCTTATAAAAGAGCTGCAGAGAACACCCTTGCAACCCAAGGGGACTGGACTAGGATTCACATTGAATCTGAACCAGTATAAAATATGTGTGTCATTTATTTTCTGCACCTTACTTTAGTATCCACTGAGTAGGTAGTCGACTACTGATTTAACTTAGTCGACTAACAGATCGAAAATTTTTAACAATTCACTCCCCCCCCCCCCCCCCCCCTCTTGCACTTTCAGAATTTGCTTTTTTTTTTTTCCTCCTCTCTTTTCAAAATATGAGCAAACCTCATTTCCGTAGTTGTCTGTGTATTGCTTTTAAGCACGTTCATGACTGAAATCTTTAACAATAACCCACGAGGATAAAAGTCAAATTGAATGTTGATTACGATCACGCTCAAATTATTAAATAGAGAGCAATTTTACATGTAATTGAGGTACACAAGGATTGAGAAAAATAAGGATTTGATATAAAGCCAAAAATATCTATAACTGAAGTACGTGCGTGTTACACAGAAAATTTTATTGTAAGAAAGGCAACAAGTTGAGGAAAAATTGAATAAGATAAATAATTATAGTAGAGAAAATATAAACATAGGTGTGACGTTATATTTTTCATTATTTTTCTATTTATTTTTTTGTGTATGTTCTTTATCTATTAGTTTTATTATAATTTTTATTTTCGGGGAATATAAAATAATGTTAATTTTATTATGAAATAAGTGTCAACGATTAAGTAACATAGTACTAAGAGAGCCTTGAGAGCGAGAAGGAAAAAGCGTGCATCACCACATCTTTACATCCCCGTATTTTTATATTACTATCTTTTTCTCTTTTTCATTATTTTTTATTTCCTCTTTTCTTAATCAGGTTCGCGTATATTAAGTCAAATGATCATATTTGGTTTGGAGCTTTGAGAAACATTCTTTCTATAATTCTATCAAAGAATTTCGATGCATGTTAAAGATTTAGTTTCCTTTGATTAAGAATTAAGACATTATTAGATAGACCTATTTTGACGTATTTTTCTTAATCGCGCGAAGCGCGAGCAAGTATACTAATTTTTTAAAACATAAATGCATTTGTACACTTCTGTAAATTCAATGAATACTTAGCTTTTTTTTTTCCAGTGTCCAAAGAAACATTACATCTGCTGTGTTATATGCATGGAATACTTAATAAGTGATGTTTAGACATTTTATATAGCGTCAGTATGAGAACTTGCACTCTATGTTTCATTAATATCGAGTTTAATTTACATGCACCATCAAGGTTCTAACAAGTAACAAGTAACTTATCTTTTTTTTTAAAATACAAGTTCACATTTTAAAAAGATTTATTTGTAGGTAGAATTTAGAGTGACCTGATAATATACAAAATTTCTTACATATTAATTACTTAAACCCTGAAGTATCTATACCATTGGGTTACTTATTAAGTAGTTATATGTAGATTTCTTGATAAAATATTAGTGATTGGTAAGTAAAATAGGATGAGGTTTTCAGATTATGTAAGCTAGGTCGATCTATTTTAACCTAATTTATTTAAGGTGCCGTTTGGTCATAAATATCAAAAAATATTTCACTTTTTTTTTTTGAAATTTTGGAGTTAGAGTTGTGTTTGGCCATAGTTTTTAAAATTGTAATTTTTTGTGAAATATAGTGTAAAAAAGTGAAATTTTTTTGAAAAACAAGTTTTTCTTATTTTTGGTATTCCGGAATACAACTCCAGAAAAAAGTGAATAATTTTTATGGTCAAACGCTAAAAGTAAAAAAAGTGAAAAAAATTCCGGAAAAAGTGAATAACTTTTATAGCCAAACGCCCACTTAGTAAGTAGTATTTGTTTTAATTTTGGACCGTAAAATTATGGACGGATTAAATCATGACCTATTTCCTCTATAATTTATTTTTAACCTGCCCAAATTAAATCCGATCGCCCATTTACCACCACGCAAACTCCATGTAAGTACGTATTAGTAACAAATGTGTTTAATTTCAAGAAAATTTCAGGTCAACTTCTTGTTCTCACCTACTAGCTGGTCAGAATGGTTCACAAAAGGTCTGGCAATTAGTTCTTGAAGCTCCATGTCATTGTCCAACATCAAATCAACTGCTGCAGTTTCCTGTTCACCCAGAAGAATCAACAATCAGAAAATAAACTGGCAAGAGGTTGGGTTTTAAAGTAAAGTTTCGATCTCCTGATTAGATGCGAATTCATGATTTAAGTTTTATGAATTCAATCTTTAACGTTAATACTTGATGATACCTAAGTTACATGGACTCGCCATTTTGAGGGCCGTCCCCGTCCAGGATATGGACGGGTGCGGGTGTCAAAACGGCAAACGTTCTGAATGCGATCAATCATATACGGATACTTTGACCGGAGTCCGTCGACAAATTTGGTGGAAAAATTTGAGATTTTGATTTCTCAAAATTAAAAATAAAACAGATTTAAAATGACATACATTCAATATTATAGTACTTTTATTTCATATATGTTGCTTCATGTTTCAGATAAACCAAAAAGTACTGTTATTTCATATACATGAAAGTTTTTCACAAGAATCTCTCTCAAAATTTGTAATATCTTTATAGCTCTATTTTTTATATAATTTTGAATTTTCTTAGCTGAATCTCCGCACCCGTATCCATAACCGGATACGCACCCATGAATCTTAAATTTAGATTTTACCGAATCTGACACTCAAAATTAAAAATAAAACGATCAACTGATTGATGGCACTTTATTATTACTGTGCAGAATATATACGTACCTCGAAAGGAGATCGGCCGGTGGCACGTAGGATTCCGGTTTCTTGGATAAGCAAACGCAACCTGTGCCAGTTTGATGTTGGAACTGCTAAAACTGTCAAGAGAATTGCAGCTTGTATCCATCTAAGTCAATTTGCCTAACCTCTACTTTTTAAGTAAGAAAAAAACTGGAGGTTCAAACTAGCGCCATGCATTTTAGCAATAGTCCTAAACTTTTTCCCCTTTTTATAAAGAAAGTCAAAATTGGAGGGTCAAACTAACAATCTACCCGAACTAGAGGGACCAACAATTCAACAACATCCTAATTCAACGCGTCTATAATCTATTTTTAGAAAGTGAATAAATAAAAATGCGCATAGCCAATCCCCATTAAAATTTTTAGTCCAATAAAATGAGTCCACAACTTAAATAGCCCAAAAAGTATTAAAAGGTACCAAAATACCCCATTAAAAAAAAGTTACCAAAATGCCTTTTGCGCGCTAAATTAGTGCCCAATAGGAGTATAAAAACATGGACCCTTGTCTTCCCCACCCGATGATTGCCCCAACCTTAAAAAAAAAAAACGCCATTTCAACCAAAAAAACATGATCCCACAATCAAAAAACATCCTTTTCGTGTTATTTTTTTAACCCGAAAGTCAATATTCTTGGTATATTCAAGGTAAGGAATAAGTTTCAAAGCTTTGATTTCGGAATAATGCAGCATAGAACTCGATTTCAAAAACTAAAAACCACCTTCAATCTAGGTATTTCACGACGAATTTTGTATTACATTGTTAGATATATTACTATGCTAAGCATGATTGTTGTGTAATAGTTGCGGTTTACGAAAACATATTGCACACTTTTTTTGTGCGCAAATGGGCAGTCCATTGCCATTTTTTCATTTTTTAATTTTTTTATTAATTAATTGTTAATTATTTGTTAGGTAATTGTTTATTTGTTAATTTTTTATTAATTAATTCTTAATTGTTTGATGACTAATTGTTTATTTATTGATTATTTATTTAGTATTTCATAATTGTCGGATTAGCTAATTGTTTACTTGTTAATTAGTTATTAATATTTGTTAATAGTTTCATTAATTAATTGTTTATTCGTTAACTATGTGCTAGCTAATTGTTAATTGTATGATAATGAATTGTTAATCTTTATATTTTTATTTATGAAATATTTGTTAATTTAGGATTGAACATCCTTAGTTTAGGTTTGAACATCCTTAGTTAAACCTTAATATTCTTAAGATAATATTTGTTAAAACGCCAGGTACAAAACTTACTGCGACCTCGGATACTGCCCCAGGTACAAAACTTACTGCGGCCTCGGATACTGCCAGGTACAAAAACAATTGTTCGTCCGCCTTCGGTGTATGCAACAAAGGTGGACTCGATAAGTATTCCTTCAACTCTTCCACAGCTTGTTGACACTCTAATGTCCAAGCGAAGTCATTCTTCTTTTTCAGCAGTGAAAAGAACCGATGACTTTTATCGGAAGACCGAGAGATAAACCTGCTCAAGGCTGCAATCCTCCCGGTTAACATTTGCACTGCTTTCACATTATCGACCACCTCAATATCTTTGATGGCCTTAATTTTGTCCAAGTTGATCTCTATTCCTCGATTTGACACCACGAAGCCCAAGAACTTGCCCAAGCCTACTCTGAAGGCACACTTTTCTGAATTCAACTTCATGTTGTATTTGCGAAGTATGTCGAAGGTTTCTTGCAAATTCTTTAAATGGTCCTCTGTTTTCAGGGACTTAACTAGCATATCATCAATATAAACTTCCATTGTTTTCCCTATTTGTTCCTTGAGCATCTGCTTAACTAGGCGTTGATAAGTTTCTCAAGCATTTTTTAAGATTTGACATGATTCCGAATCAATTACAACAGTTGTTTGTCCAAAAGAAAGAAGAAAACACTCTAGAAATACTCTTGCAGAATCTTTTCAGGTCTAAAATAGGTTTATTAGCATCATATAGTTTCTACTAAGTGAAAGGGGCACATTTTAGCCACTAAGAATCGACTACGGTTATTAGAAGTTACTATGATTTTTGTAAGCAACCTACGATTTGGATGAAATTATCTTGAAAATTGATGAATTAATTCTTGAAACTTATCGTTGTTGGCATTTAAATGAATATTAACAAAATTATAACATCATTATTGATATAAATAATAATATCAATGAAATAATACAAGTCCTTCGCTATTAATCTAAACATTACAAGTTGGTCGCGTAATTATGTCACCTATTGCAATAAAGACAAGAACAGTTCACATTGATTACGTGTAATTATGTCATCAATTTCAATATAGTTCATATGTAGTATAATATCCATTTGCAACATGACTAAGAAAAATATGTGATGTTCACATATAGTTATGTCATAATTTCCAAGTTGTTAGACATAACTATGATCATCACAACTTTTTCTTTAACGTTACTCATTAATAATCATTATTTTAGATTATTATACTGTTGTTTCACTAATTTCATGGTAATAACGTATTGTTTAGTTATGAATATAAGTTTTCTAATCTAAACTTAGTTCACTTCTTATTAAAATATCATTTCTGGTTCCAAAAACAAGTGTTAGGTTGTAGATTCCAATAACATGTAACTGGCTTATTAGCAGAGTACGCAAGTGTGGTAACATAATTTTTTTGAGGACCCCATTCTCCTATCTCAAAGCATCTCATTAACTAGTTTCAACTACTATCAGTCTCCACTTCTTGAGAAGGCCAAAAGGTATTGCTAGGATTTGATTGGTAATGACCTCTTTGTGGTAAAGACATGAGACAGACTAAGTGGTACAAGAACATTCATGAAGGCATGATTAGTAGTGAATGTATTTTTGTTGTTGGTCTAGGCATAAACTTTACCCTTTTATTTTGCTTTTAATGAATGTCTTTTGCTAATAATAGTTCAATAGTCTATGCATAAACATTATCTCGTCTATAGTTTGGTTATAAATCTGAAGTGTTCATCTTCAACCTCAAATCTGAAATGTTCATCCTTTACCTTAAACTCAAATTTGAAATTTTATGTAAAATCACCTTTAATCTTTTCCAAAATTGCTTAAATTTGAGATTGAAACTCCTCAAAAGATCCCCAACAAAACCCAATAATACCCACTTAAAATTAGTCACTCCTTCATAAAATTAATTTTTCAAGTTTGAAGATCAAGCTTCAACAATGGCTATCCTCAAGCTCAAATATGAAATTTAATTCAAAATCACCTTAAATTTTCTTGAAACTCTTTAAAATTTGAGATTTAAACTTATCAAAAGATCTCAACAAAATTCAACAATACCCACCTGAAATGAATCATTCTTTCGAAAACTCATTTTTTCAAGCTTGAAGCTCAGAGTTCCAGCAATAGCTGTCAACGAAGTATATTTCAGATGTAGCTGGAAAAAATGTGGGAATGAATTGAGAGGGGAATATAATTTTTTTTATAAGGTAAAAGATACTAATATTTTTAGATTTTTATTTTGGTTTATTTTTATTTCTTACTTTAGATCAAAAGTGTATTTTTTAAATCTTGGAGGCTGATATGAAAGCTTCAAATAGTTATAATTTTATTTTTATTTATTTTTAAATCATTGGATGAAAGTATATTTTTTAAAACTTCAGGGTTTGTTTTGATGATTAGCTAATTTATCTCCGCTCAATTAGCACTAATCCTTGAAAAAAAGTCATGCCACCTAATAATTAAACCTTAGAATCCAAAATTCTAAAAAACACTTCTTTGAATCCCGCACCAAACTTCCCCAAGTAAGACAACAATTGGACAATTGGTAAGAAGTTTCATGGATGGGAGTATCCCAATTCAAAAGCAACATGTGAAATTACAAAAAATATAAAGTAAAAAGGACAAAACAATCTGACGAAAACGAAGAGACTAGCAGCAAATCTATATATTATATAAAGCTAGGCATAGATAAGGTTATGTGACACCTCTCTAAGGCCTAGAATGTTATTTATCTTTTTTCTCCTTTTTTTAAATTTTTCCTCATTTTAAAATTAATTAAAAAGCAAAAAAATCACTCTCTTAATTCTATTAATTACACCTCTTAATTCTCTTAATTACACCTTTTGCAAAATCAATAACGATGCAGTGTGTGATAACCGGAAGTAATGGCTTTCAATGGGGGGAGGAAGAGGAACGTGTGCATTAAAAAAATAGGGAACTAATTGATATACCATCATAATGTCAATTTAACCGTCGTAAGCATACTTTTCATTAGTTGAATGGTTGCAACTTGCAACAGTTAAATTGTTTATATTAGAGGAAAACTAATAGTTTGTTTACATGTCAATTACTACTCCTCTATTCATTCATATTTTTTAATGTAAAAATTTAATGGTCTTTACTCTCACAACTTTTTATTATCATAACCCCTAAATAATTTATAGCCATGTTCATGACACCATTTGGTATTCCATATTGTAGTCTTATAAATAGAGACATTGTAAACTTTGTTGCAAAAAGAAATGATCACATTAGTTAAGAATATCACTCTTTTTGAATATAGTGATATGATAGTAGTACAAGAACAACCGATTATAGTAGTACTGAGGAAGATGAGGGATTTGATGAGTCAAAGTATGAAGCTCACGAGGAAGGCGGAAGTAATGGGGAAGAGGAGGATGATGGCCGAAGGACGTTGTTAATGGTGGGGAAGATGTGTAATATCTTAGATATATTTATATATGATTTCTTTCTTTTCCCCCATGATACTTGCTCCTTTTTTGTTTATTTTTTGGGTTTGTTGGGTATGATGAATTAGAGGGGAGCTAGCTTTAAAACTCAAATGGCTTTTGCACTTTTTGTTTTGATGTTATTGTTGCTTAATGATAATCCACTCTTTAGGCAAAAAGAAAAAAAATGTAGAAATGTTGCTCTAATTTTCCTCCCCCTCTTTTTATGCATGAAAGTAGAAATGCTGCAATATATTTGCACATAAACTTATGCAAAATTATAATCTTATCTCAAAATTTATAACTTATTCGATTTACAAAGAACCACACTTCGTAAAATATCATGCAATATATTGTTAATGATTGTTTCTTTTCTTTATTTTACACACATTTATCTTTTCTGTCACTTTTTAATTGTTTTTTAGTTTATTTCTCATTCTTATTTTGAGAATTTCGAAAGTCATTCTTTCTAACTTGTGGTACTTTTTGTATTCAAGATCTTTTATGTTATTAAAATAAGAGAAAAAAAAACTACTAATTAACGTCTTCACTCTTTCCGAACAATTAGGGAAGCTAACTATCTATGGTTAAAACGGTGAGAATGTCTACTCTTGTGAAGATGAGGATTAACTTTAGTCATTATCGTCACCATTATTTATGAGCAAGAACCCTCACAAAAGCAAAAGACGCTTTCTTTTTAATCTTTTCATATGTAGCAAGATTTGTATAATTCAATCTAGACAAGAAGCTTAATTGGATGAGTCAGCATAGAGATAGGTTTAATGAGCATAACTCTAACATTCGATTAGTTTTAAATTTGAAAACAATACACGTATAAATTGATCTATTTTTTATTTTTTATTTTTCAGACACACACACTTAAAGAATAAGATTTCAACACATTTTAAAAAAAAATGATTTCAATATAGAACTTGTAAATTCATTTTACAAGGGTACGAGGTGTTGGTCTTCCTATTGATTTTTTGTTTCTAATAAATTTTGTAGCTTCTCAATAAATGGCTAATAATAATTTAAGTATTTTTATTTTTGAGAATTAATATGTTTATGATGCAGAATAAATTAAAGTATTTCTGAATATCTATTTTTTCACGACCGCGCGAAGTGCGGACTGTTTTACTAGTTAAGAGGAGAAAACAAATCATTCAAGAAAGAAAATAGAAAAAGGGGAGTCCTTTGCACCCCATGCACCTTTTTGAAGAGAGATCAAAAGGTTCAAAGACTTTTCAACTATGAAAGGACGACTCACCTTCTCAGGTCTACTCTTTTTGGAGTATATATTACCTCCTGAACCGCAGCATATCCAGTTAGTAATTCCCCTCAAAGCCTTCTTCCTAACTTGTCAACAACAATGTTCTCTGAAGGCTCTCTCGCCCTGTACAATTTTAATTAAGGTACATGTGTCTCATTCTGCTCTCTATTATGAACTGGTCACTTTTTAGTTCTGCATTTCTTATGTATTACTTTTACATGATTTTGAAAACTTTTATGTTTGTGTGCTCGTAGCTTAATTAGCTCTTTCATTTCATAGTTTAACTAGTTTTCTATAGACCTGCCTGACGAACTGAGATTGTTCCGGACTTTCTCGAACTCCGGTTAGATGCATAGTCTAGCGATAAAGAGAATTTAAAATATAGAAGTTCCTACGACGATTTTAAGTTAATATGCAGTAGTGTTAACCTAAATACACAGTTAAATTATTATTGCAGATGTTAGTAGAATGGGGAACTTGAACAAAAATTACTGAATTCACGTGAATTTCTAAACAATACTAACTTCTCCCCCACTGGCGAGACATCAATATGTAGAATTTTCATTGCCACAAATGAAAAAGAAAATTAAGAGAAAAAAAAGAGGTTAAGAAAGACAGAGGGAGCACTTACTAATGAGAGGATACATAGAAAAATGAGAGATTAAGGGGAGTTCAGATAAGGGGGAAGAAGAAGGCTGGAGCTAAAAGATATTTTCACTGTTTTCAATTGACATGATATAATTATATAGGACAAAACTTTAATGAAAAAAAAGCAAAACTTTCGAAACGATCATAAAAGATTATCGAAATTTGTTATCACGAAGAACTTGTCACTAAGGATAAAATAAAAAATTGAAGTTATATTATTTACAAGTTTAGAAAACTGCCATTTTTGAAAGAGACTAACAAAAATGCCTGCTACCACGCAAACTGAAATACTACATCCATATCAAATGCACACCTATTAACATGGGCGTAGCTAGCATACTGCTAGAAAAAAAATAATTTTCCATTCATATTTGGTGAGAAATTTATGCTATAAAATATGATTTTTTCATCTCATTCTCACCAAAATAATTCACTCGAAAAATGTATGGCGAGAAATAAATTTCTATTGAAATGCTGGAAAATTTCATACTTTTGCCGTGTGAAAACATTATTATTTAAATTTTTCCAACTGACAATTAGTGGGAAATTAGTGAGAAAATAGAGATTTTTTTGTCATGGCATGAGAAGTACATGTTCTTCGGAATTCAATAATTTTGGTCCAAGTCATGTATATTTTGAGAAATTCACTGATTATATACATATAATAAAATTAAATTATAAATAGCAAAAACTAAGGACCCGTTTGCTATGAGAATTGTTAGTTTTTTTCGATTTTTTTTTCATTTTATTTAAAAATTTGTGTTTGGCCGTGAAAATTTCAAATACAACTTTTATATGTGAAATTTGAAAAACATTTAAAATTTTATTTTCACTTTTTTACTTCAAATTACCAGATATTCTCTTGCAAAAACTGTAAACAATAATTTTGTAAGAAGTTGACACAAATATCATAGGACGGAGGAGAAGGAAATATCCTCCTTTCTCTTGTTAGATGAAGGGATACCTTATCAGGTATCATCTTCTTCAAAGAAGAGATGGCAGGGAAGATATTAGCATATTGATGGTATTAAAAAAGGTTCAACTTTATCCTTTGAAGAGGTGAATAGGAATTGATGACGCAGAAAGAGAGACCAGAAATGAAACAAGATTTGCACATCTTAGGGAAAAGGGACTGATTTGCCCCTCTAATTTGCAAAATAGTTCATATTTACCCTTCGTTATACTATCAGTCTACTTATACCCCTACTGTTAGAATAGTTGCAATATTTACCTCTATATTTAACCCTTGTCCACTGTGGCCAAGTCGTGGGGGATAAATATGAACCATTTTCCAAAGTAGAGGGGCAAATCAGGCCCTTTTCCCAAAATGAAAAAAGAAACTAATTTGACGATGATAATTAAGTTGTTTCCTTTCACCCCAATTAACTCTTTATCTCAAAATCTAGCTGATAAATGCACACATTAACTAACATATCAAGATTCAGATCATAAACAACAAAATTCAATACAATAATATCATTCAATTTACGTCCTCGTCTTTTGTACGCACCAGAAAAAAAAAGTAAGCACCAAAACAATAAATTCGTGTCAAAAAGTAGCATCACAAGTTCACAACAAATTAAAAGTAAAAAAGAAAAAGAAAAATCACGCTTTGAAGCACCAAGGGTTGTAACTATGGTGGCCGTGGTTGTGGTTTCCTTATCAATCAATTCTTGAACATGTCAAAGACAGCATTTTAATGGTGAAGAAGAAGGCATCATTTGGTCTTTTAATTTTAAGACTCATTTAATTGGGATTGCTGACATGGCCTCTTATGTGCCTTCTTCTTCACCATTAAAATGCTGTCTTCGACATGTTCAAGAATTGATTGATAAGGAAACTACAACACAGCACCACAACCACGGCCACCATAGTTACAACCCTTGGTGCTTCAAAGCGTGATTTTTCTTTTTCTTTTTTACTTTTAATTTGTTGTGAACTTGTGATGCTACTTTTTGACACGAATTTATTGTTTTGGTGCTTACTTTTTTTTTCTGGTTCGTACAAAAGACGAGGACGTAAATTGAATGATATTATTGTATTGAATTTTGTTTGTGTGCATTTATCAGCTAGATTTTGAGATAAAAAGTTAATTGGGGTGAAAGGGAACAACTTAATTATCATCGTCAAATTAGTTTCTTTTTCATTTTGGGAAAAGGGCCTGATTTGCCCCTCTACTTTGGGAAATGGTTCATATTTACCCCCACGACTTGGCCACAGTGGACAAGGGTTAAATATAGGGGTGAATATTACAACTATTCTAACGGTAGGGGTATAAGTGGACTGATAGTATAACGAGGGATAAATATGAACTATTTCGCAAAGTAGAGGGGCAAATCAGTCCCTTTTCCCCACATCTTATTTGTATTTTTTCTTCTGCACCATTTTTATCTTATTTGTATTTTTTGTTATGAATAATTCAACAAAAATAGATTTTTATTGTCTTGCAAGAAAATAAATCATTAAAAATAAGGAGATACGGTGCAAGTTACGAAAGAGTGCACACGTCGGGGGTGTAAAATGCTAAGGACTCGAAAACACATTATAAACAGGGGTGTTTTGGTTCCTTGACCTGGTGTTTCCATGTTGGTGGGGCCTGATGTGCTGACAAGCGCTGTAGAATGTTGACTTGACAACCAATTATAGCTGTAGATGAGCTGGTCCGCGTTGCAAGACAGTAGAATTGTTGGGTTCTTATCTTATACTTTTTCATTCCAAAAATATTATTTTAGTATGACTTGACATAAAATTTAAAAAATAAAGATTTTTTTTTTAAAATGTATGATTCAAAATAAGTTTTAAATATTTGTATGATTATAAATTATCTCAAAGTTAAATTATTTTTAAATATAAAAAAGTGTCAATCTTTTGGGAACAAATAAAAACGGAAAGGAATACAATCTTTTTGAAATGGAGAGTAATAATCACACGTATTTTCTAAAATAATCAATGGTCCAGATTAAAAAAATTAAAAATCAATGGTCCAGATTTGTATGCTGAATACAACCATTTTAGCCTGGTCAACAATAATCAACGGTCTTCGCGTGTACATTTGGGATCTAGCTCCTCTATAGTAGTAAATCTCTCCGGTTCCTCCGGGGTTATCCTAAATGAGTTCCACATGTTCTTTTACTGGTTTAATGGACTCGTTTCATTTTGGTAACTCAATATTTTTTCCGTTTTAAAATAAGTGAGGTTTCTAGTTGGAACACATCTTTTAAACAAGCCAACTCATTCTTAGTAAATAAGATGTATTTTTATTAACTTACAATTCATAAATATTTTGAAAAGATTGTAGTTCCTGGTTATGTAAAGCTCCCTTCATTAGAAGAATGGTAAAATTGGAATAACATCATTAATCCTTTATTAATTATGTAAAAACACCACTTATTTTGAAGGAAAAATAGAAAGATAAAAACACCATTTATTTTGAAATGAAGAAAGTAATAGTACCTGGTATTAACTAAAGTTACCAACAATTCTCTGCCCTCTCTCTTCGCTTACCTTTTACTAGGAAACCCGGATTGCATAGGAAAACAGAGCAAGTGGATGCAATATTTACTCGTACAAACCAAATAATTGGAACAAATAGGGAGGATATCAAAAGAAAAATGTTGAAACAGAGTGCGTAGTCTCAATTGAAAAATATAATTACAAAAACAAGAAGAGAAAACAAAATCCAAAATGAATTAAGATTTTTTTTTGTATTTTTTTCCCATTCTACACACTATTTTTGCAATTTTTTTAATTACACATAGGGGATAGGGGAAGGGGAAATTGTGAAGGAGATTACACATAGGGGGTAGGGAAACGGGAAATGGGAAGGAGATTACTATGTGGAGATTCGAACCTTCACCAACAAGGTAAAAGTTCAGATAGACAACCAACTGAGCTATTAAGATCCCTACTATGAAATTATATAGAGATTACGATGCATGAATTATTTATGGATGTTTGTGTAGAAATTATCATATATTATTAGTTTTTAAAGTAAAATAATTTCTTCCTATAAAATATTATAAAATAATTTCTTCCAATAAAATATTCTGTTTGTTTGTTTTTCAGCTAGTGTCCGGTTCCGTATTAGAGTCCGACTAAATTCGGAACATGCATTGTTTGGCCCATTTCTTGAGGCGGTGCTCGGAATAATTTTTTTATAAGGATGAAGAGATTCTAATCATTCCACCACAACCCATGTTGGTCCTCCCCAAAGAGTTACGTATAGGTGAATATGATACTTTCTTTCGAAAAGAAAAGATTTAAGTATGAAGTGATAGAGGGTACAATTATCATTGTAGTATTTTTATCGGAAAAGGGCCAAAATTACCCCTGAACTTTGAAAAATAGTTCATTCATACCTTTCTTTATACTTTAGGATCAATTATACCCTTACAGTTATACTATGGGGTCAAATTATACCCTTATGTCTAACTGCTGCCACGTGGTATCATTTCAGCCCTTCAAAATTATTTTACCCTCAAATAATTTTTTACCCACTAAAATAACTCAACTCGACTCAAATTTTTTTCCAGCAAAACTAATACGGATAATTTTTCCAGCAAAAATAAAATAAAAATAATTCCGTATTAGTTTGGGCTGGAAAAAAAAATCGGGTTGGATTGAGTTATTTTAGTGGGTAAAAAATTATTTGAGGGTAAAATAATTTTGAAGGGCTGGAATGATGCCACGTGGCAGCAGTTAGACATAAGGGTATAATTGACCCCATAGTATAACGGTAAGGGTATAATTGTCCCTAAAGTATAACGAAGGGTATGAATGAACTATTTTTTAAAGTTCAGGGGTAATTTTGGCCCTTTTTCGTATTTTTATTCATCTTCAATCTCGTATAAAATAATACATGAATGGACTCATAACTTAACCGTGTTTCATTTAATTGTAAATTGATAATCAAACACCATACTTGATGTGTTGAATTTTATAGAAAAATAACCAAAAAGTTACTTATCAAATATAGTATATTAACTATGCTAGTTTTAGTACATAAGTAATTCCCTTCCTAACCAAATGACACCTAATGTATTTATATTAAATCAATAGTGTATGTGTGTATATACTTACTCCATTTCAATTTGTGTATCTTACATTCCTTTTTAATCAGTTTAAAAGATATATTTATCTATATTTGATAACCTCTTAATTTCACCATTTCAATTTATCCTTAATGACTTTTTCTTATAGAAACGACATGACAAATTATCAATACTGCAAAGAATGACAAAACGACTGGTTGACTTGGCTAAAGTTAAATCTGCAGTTGCGTGCTAACATACATGAGGTCGTCAGAATCAGTTCGTGCATTTCTAATGAAGGTAAATAATGCTTTTATATCTTTAACATTACTGCTATATTAGTTATACTCTTGTTATTCCATACTGAGATATAAATTTTAAATTGTGTGATGTGCGTACAAAATGTTTTTCTTATTTAGTGATTCATTTTTCAGCATTCGGTTATTTTGAATTCTTCGTCGAAAGAATTATTTTCATCACCTATACGAGTGAGGTTTGCTCTAGTGCAGGAACACCTCCGCCGCGAAATAATAAGTCAAAGGTTCGAGTCATGTGAAAAATAACGGCACCACTATGATTCTTGTTGATCGGGGGAGGAAGGAAAACAACTTTCTAAATCAAAGGTAATTTAAATTCAATTGCCCACATTTCTGAAATGCTTTTCATCAAATTTTGATGCTTTCTTCATTTCATTTTATATGTCCTAGTTTGACAGTACATGATAGTTTAAGAAAATTAAAAAAGATTTTTTAATTACATAATCTTAAATTGAAGATGTGTATAATATAGCTAAAATGTCCTTAAATCTTGTGATTTAAACATGTCAGGTGGGATATTTGAGTTAAAAAACTATTAAATATAAAAAGTGATACTCCCTCCGTCCCAATTAATGTGATACCATTTGATTAGGCACGAAGATTAAGAAACAAATGAAGACTTTTGAAATTTGTAGTTCAAAACAATCCTTAGATATTTGTGTGGCTGTAAATCATTTTAAAAGTTAAATTGTTTCTAAATATAGAAATGTGACATTTGTTTTGAAAAACTAAAAAGAAAAGTGCGTCACATAGAAACAGATAAATATTTTTTATACCAATTAGAAAAAGTAAAATATGTAAAACTGAAACAGAGGGAATACATAAGGCTAATGGAAAGGAAAACCTACGATGAGCGAGTTAAAATAACACCATGAGAATATTCCTCCTTGTCTGAAAGAAAAAACAAATTTCAAATCCAAGCTTACAACAACATATTCCTACTTTTTTTTATGACAAACAACATATTCCTACTTTGAAGTTAGGGAGGTTGTTTTCGATAGACCCTCAGCTCAAGGAAAAATAATTCAAAGCAGTTCGGAAAAGGAAGTAATGGAAATGAAGAAAGCTCACATCAAAGCTTGAAGGGCTTCAAATTTAAGGTCCATGGTCCCTATAACTATGAGGAGAGTATTTTAACTCAAAATTCTGAATTTACTCTAGCAGTAATCTCCAAATAAAATATTTACATGGATCTATAAGCTGCACAGCGTGTAAAGTACTCATTCACAAGTGGGCTTTGACGAGTAGATATTGAAGCAAAATATTATGCAATGTATTCTGATGCACACTTCCCTGCCCAATCAAAGAGGCATGTAGCAGCACCAATTAAAAAGCATACAACCCATAGCTTCCAGTTCAGTCGCAAAGTGTCACTAAATAGAGGTGCTGCCTGACCAAATGCCAACTGCAAAAGAATAAGAACTCCAAATGCTGCCCAAAGCAAATAATTACAACAACCAATGAAGATGTTCTTCTTCTCCGGCTCTCGGGCACATAAAATGCTGAAAAATTGGCAGAAAGCAAGCCCGTTGAATATTATGGATTTACAAACCTCTTGATTACTGATTCCATGGATGTTTCTTCCTTTGCATAGAAGGGCCACAACTATGACAATCTGATAAGTAACTTGAATTATAACATTCCTCCACATGGCCTTCGTTATTAGGGGTTTGCTACATGTTTTGACGTCAGAGAGGCGACGTCGTTCATCCTCCAGTTTTCTTGAGGATTGTCCTGAGAACAATGCTAGGCCTCCAGGAAACGTAACAAGAAAGTTGAGCCAGATTAATTGAAGAGTCGTTAATGGAGCATCTCCCATAATCATTACTGCTATCAAGTTTATTGACCAACTAGCAAGAGTCAGAATGAGCTCTATTTGGATAAATTTTCTCATATTCCCACTAATAAATCTTCCAAGCTCCAACATACCTATCAGGTAATTGAAACTCCAAGTATCTATGTACATGCCAAAGTCTGCCTTTTGGATTACTAGACCATCAGACGTGCGTTCTCCAAGCATTAGAACCACTTCCCCTTTTAGCTTCAAGCATTTTACGAGAAGAAGCTTGTGAGGGAGGGAGCCATTTCCCATAATGCAGATTCTATCTATTTTCTCCATCTTCTCCGCATCGGTGATTTTATGAAAATCCTCACCATTAACCACCAGAGCATCGTCCGAGTCAGTGTTATTAATCAATCCAACTTCACGGATGATGTTTTTAAGTTCATCATGATGGGAATAAAATAGACCCGCAAAATAATATTCACGGTATTAGTGATAAACGCGGAACACTAAGTTATGGTTAAATCAGCAAGAATAAAATGCAGCAATAATGACACCAAGATTTTACGTGGAAACCCTTCTGAATAAGGGAAAAAACCACGGCCAAGAGGAGCAGCTGATATCACTATAGTAAGGAATTTTACACTGTGTAGTAACGAGTATAAATACTCCTAAGACAACTACACCCACAAAAGAAATAACACTCTTTTGATTTCCCACCTTACTATAATATCACTCACACTCTATTTTTCTTCACAAACTATTTTCTCACAGTCTATGGAACACCTCACTTTGCTCTCACTCAGATGTATTGTCTGAGATTTTGGTGTGTATAGCAAATGATCTTGGTGATGATACAAATGAACCATAAGCCGCCTATTTATAGGAATGAATTTCCTATGATGAGGTAAGCGCTTACATCACGACTATGATGAGCTAAGCGCTTACATCACGACTATGATGAGGTAAGCGCTTACATCACGACTAAGATGAGGTAAGCGCTTACATCACGGCTATGTGAACAAAAGAATTGACTTGTTGGCCAATTCCACAATTGCTACCAATGTGATTTTGTCAAAGGAAGAAAAATCTTCCTTTCTTAAAATATGGGATAGAGGACTGGACCCCACACATCAGCATCATCTTCGGAGACGAATATTGTCTTCACTTCACCTTCTGTGAGAGTTTTAACAGCAATATCTCTGATAATTTCCTGATGATTTTGCTGTGTTAACCAACCATTCTTTACAGAACAAACAATAGTAACCGATGCCTCTAACTTGAGAAGCAATGGTGTATCAATTTTGGAATAGTCCTTGTAGGATACTATCTTTCGTTTCCAATTGACGATTGCTCTAGAAACAACAAGAGATAATCCTTCCGTCATCCCCACCAATGAGACACACAGCAGGGTTCTTAATTTGGAATCTCTAGAAACTTTTGTGATGGAATTTACTATCTGACTAAATTTGGCTGGTTCTTTCTCAATTTCTAGTTCGTATTCATGCTCTTCATCTGTTTGCCGTAATTTAAAGCGCACGAACAAAACCACAAAGCTTAGAATGCTAATGACAAGCCCAGCTACATTAATCTTAATGCGCAACTTCTCAAAACAAGCATCAAAACCGAAACCCGTATGTGAAGTACTTTTGGTAATTGCTTGTCTCATTCTTTCAGTCCACTGATCTGCCTCATCACCAACACATGATGTCACTATCATCTTAGCGTCACCCTTAATCACTTTGGAACCAAGTGATAAAAAAGGGTTCTGTTCATTGATACACAACTCCACGTCATCGTCGTCATCATCATCTCGTACCTCTAAAGCTTCCCCACAATTAGAAACAAATATCCCATTTGCAGGGACTAAGTCTCCACTTCTTAAAAAAATTATATCACCATAAACAAGATCAGAGAATTGAACCACACTCTCAACTCCTCCTCTAATAACACGGACCTCCTTTGTCTCCTGATGCATCTTCACTTTTCGCTCCTCCATCTTCTTCATCAATATTTTGTCTTCCCAATATATCCGCCCAAACTTAAACATAATAAGTCCAAGTAGGGACATAAGTAGAATCAGATTGTCAAGCCAACAATTCTGTATCCCCTCTTCGTCAATTCCAAAGGCAAAAGAAAGTATTGTAGCCACTGCAAGCAAGGAAATAGTCCAGCCTTTGAGTGCCTCAAACAACAAGTTGAAGAACATGGATACAACATATATACATGTCTGAGGAGACTTGATCATTGCGTTGCGCAGGCGAATATCTTCAGTGTCATCAGCAATTCCATTTTCCAGGTGACTATCCAATGCTACAGCAAATCCAATGGCTCCTCCGAAGTCATGAAGTTCATCCCAGTCCTTCTCTTGGACAATACGGTTAATGTAGTCCCTTTGGAGAACTTGCATCTCACTACAACTTTCGTCATCCCAAGGCTCAAGTTCTGCATCATCATCAGTAATTGGTCCACTTTCTAAATCCTGTCGAAACACTAGAGTAATTGATCAGTTAGTTACTTCACCACTGGAGAAAATTAGCAAAGAAAGATATATTTTTTTAAAGTGGTGGCTACAGATAAGCATGAGTTCTGTAGATATTTGACAGGCATGAAGCCTGTCCATAATTCTTCTACTTGAAGATCCATTTGGCCCCTTGGATGGAGGGGAGATATAGCCTAATTTTATTTTATTTAGGTTTTGATTCCTATTTGAAATTCGTTTTGGCTTTAAGAGAAGAGCCATTTATTATCTATAAAGAGAGTAACCTTTGAGAATTATTTCATGGTCATTGGTATCAGTTTTAAAAGACTTTAGCACATAAGATAGGTGTTAAGATATGAAATAGAACTCTGAAAGGGTAATTTTGTAATTTCATACAGTTAGTTAGTTAGCTATAACTAATTGTCCTAGAGTTAGTTAGATTAGGAGTTAGGTGTAGCTAGTTATCAACAAACTATCAAATTATATAAGGCCTTGTGTTTCAATGGGATTAATTACAATTACAATATATGAAAAAGCAAGGCGAAAGATCTACTATTTCTGAAGAGGATGCATTTGTCCACTTTTGCTGCTCATAAACTTGAGTCTTTGACCGATGAAAGTGGAGATTTTGAGCACCACAAGTCGGTGGATATATAAGACAATGAGGTCAAGGCAATGGTCGTAATAAATGAGATACATATTAGATCATTGTGGTAACAGTGAAAGACACTTCATGCTTAAAAAACTAGCGATAACAAGTCTTCCTGCTAAAGCAATTGATGAGTTTGAAATACAAGGAGGTGGCAGTCCTATTATTGATCATATAAATATTTTTAAGGTGTTACTCACCAGAATGAGTGTTAATTTTGATGATGAGATACATGGACTTTGGCTTCTTAATACTCTACGGATTTTTTGAGAAACTTCATGTTTCTTTGAGAAATTCAGCTCCCTACAGTAAGGTAACCATGTAATATGCAAAGAGCGGTGTGTTGAATAAAAAAGTAAGGAGAAAATTTCAAGGTTCGTCCTCACAGTCAGATGTTCTATTTTTAGAAGACTGAGGGAGAGATAAAACAAAAGGTCCAAGAAATAGAGGTAAAAGCATAAGCAAATAAAAGTCCAGGTAACTGAATTATTTGAGCAATCATTGTGGCAAAAAGACATAACAAATAACGTTACACAAGCTTAAGCAAGAAACTAGAGAAGAAAAGAGAACTGAAAATAATGGAAACAATGTCATTGCTGTAATTTGAGATGACCTTTTCTTTGTCTGTGATGTACATTCTATAAATTTGATATCTCAAATTCTATAAATTTGATATCTAAAGAGACCTATTGAATAGTAGATTCTGGAGCTATATCTCATATCACGTCTAAGAAATACTCTTTTTCATTTTATGTTCCTAATGATTTTGGAGTGTAAGTGATGAACGATGTTGGTGAGGTTAAAGTGATTGATGTTGGTACAATTTTTGTCTTGCTTTTTCATATGTTGTGATTATTCCTATTTCAAAAAAGGGGCCAAATATACCCCTTGTTATACTTTCGATTCAAATATACCCTTTGCTGCTATACTTTCGGTGAAAATATACCCTCATCTGTTAAGACTGTCCAAGGTGAACACCAGGTTTGATGTTGCAATGACAACTCGGTGAGTTGGATACCATGTGGCATGACACCTTATCACGTCAACCCATTTAGCCTCCTCTTCCCGCCACCTATCTCCCCCGCTTGCGCCGACAGTGGTAGCGGCGCGGATGATTCATATTCACTCAGCTGTTTTCCCCTTCCGACGATCTTTTCCTCCGTTCCGTTGGATTGTAACGTCGTGGTGATGGACTTCAAAGCCCTGCTTGGGGAGCTCTGGTGAACCATCATCAACTCTCTGATTGTCACAGTGCACTTTGAAGTGGTTGTCCAATCAATAGGGAATTAAAATGCTTCTCGCAAGATTCCTCACTTCCAGGTCCACTTCTCTGAGTGTTTCCTCTTTAATTCCTATATTTTGTCATTCAATTTCATCACTACCATGTTCTAAACCACCTGTAGAAATTCCCCACTCATTTGACGAAACTCATGTCCTAAATCAACTTTCCGACCTTTTACCCATCTGTTAATCAGTTACAAGTTAGGGTTTTGGATGAGCTTTCAACTCCCGGAGAGTTGATTATGGTTCACTGGAGCTCTCTAAGCAGGTCTTTGAAGTCCGCCACCACAGCGTTACAATCCAAAGGAAAGGAGGGAAAGATTGTCGGAAGGGGAAAACGGTCGAGTGACATTCCATTGTCATTGCTGCTACCTCTGTTGCCGCAAGTAGAGTAGACAGGTGGCAGGAAAGAGAGGGATATCTGGGTTGACGTGGTGAGGTGGCATGCCACGTGGTTTCCACCTCACCGAGTTGTCATTGCCACACCAGACCTTGTGTCCACCTTAGACAATTTTAACGGAGAAGGTGTATGTTTGGACCGAAAGTATAGCGACAGAGGTATATTTGAATCGAAAGTATAACGAGGGGTATATCTGGTTCCTTTCCGATAGTACATGGTATATATGGCCCTTTTCCGTTCCTATTTTAAACATATCTTACTGCTCATATTTGTGAAGAAGATGCATTAGCCATTTTTCGCTGCTCCTCATAATAAATCGAGTATATGATTGGTGAAAATTGGGTTTTGAGCACCAACAAGTATGTGCATGTATAAGACAATAGGAGATAATTTTTGTAACTATATTATAAATGAGATACATGCTAGATCATAGTGGAAAAAGTTGAAGACACTTCATGCTGAAAAAACTAGCAATAAAAAGTCTTCCTGCTAAAGCAATTGATGACCTTTAAATACGAGGGGGTAGCAGTCCTATTCTTGATCATATAAGTAATTTTCAAGGTTTCATTAAATAGTTGTGTAGAATGGGTGTTAATTTTGATGATAAGATACATAGACTTTGACTTCTTAATGCTATGCTAGATTCTTTGAGAAACTCTACATGCTTCTTTGAGAAATTCCTATTGATAAGGTAACCGTGGAGTATATCGAGAGTGGTGTGTTGAATATGAAAGCAAGGAGAAAATCTCAATGTTTGTCCTCACAGTCAGATGTTTTATTTATAGCCAGAAAGAGAGATAAAATAAAAGGTCCAAGTAATGGAGGTCAAAGCATAAGCAAGTCAAGGTTTAGGTAACAATTACATGGAAATGAAAGAATCCCGAGTGATTAATGAAGAAAATTTTGCAGAATCAAAGGTGGCCCTAGTTTATTGGTGCAATTAATGATTGTGGCAAGAAAATATATACTGGAATATGCTTCGATAAGCTTAAGCAAGACACTAGAGAAGGAAAGAGAGATGTTCTTCTCTTTGCCTGTGATGAAAATGCCATCAATTTTGGTATCCCATAAGATTAGTTGGATAGTAGATTCTGGAGCTGCATCTCATATCACGTCCTTTGAAGTGTAAATGATGAACAATGCTGGTGAGGTTAAAGTGATTGATGTTGGCACAGTTTATTTAAAGACTAATAAGGGTTCGACGTTAGTTGCTCAAAACGTTAAACATGCCCATAATATATTTAAATATATATATATATATATATATATATATAAATTTGATTTTGTTGGAAAACTATATGTTGAAGGTTATTATAATGCCTTCTTTAATGACCAATGGAAGCTCACCAACGACTCGTTAGTTGTGATTTGAGGAAGCTTATGTATCAATTTGTCTCTTGCCGTTGCTAATTGGATGGTGATATTCAGTTTGATTTGCCAAGAATGTTTCTAATGATCACTTGAAAGTTATTGGGTGTGAAACTTGTGTTCATGTTCCTAAAGATGCTCCAGAAACATCTAGTAGAAGTTCTACTAGGGAAAACAAAAATCAACACATTATTATCCTAATGAGTATGTATATTTTTTTAGTTGACGTGAAGAACCTGAAAATAGAGCTGTCAAAATCGACTTGGCCCATGAAGTTGGCCAAACCCTATCCATTAACTGGGGTTGGGCTAAGTTTTTTTTGCAGCCCATTTAGAAGTGAGGTTCAAAAGTCCGGCATCACTTTGCCCGTAAGCATCAAAGGCCCTCAGAGGCTAGGCCGAGGCAACACGTGAGGTTTGGATTTAATTAATTTATTAATTAAAATGTCCGAAATAATTAAACAACGGGGCAAAGCTTTATTGCAACCAAACACAACTCCTTTTTCAACTCCAACTTCAGCTCCAACTCTAAAATTCTAAATAAAGTGAAAAATATTTGGTTTTCATGGTCAAACGCCTACTAAATGTATATATTAGAATGACCCATTAGGAATATATCATAATAACACCTATAGTATTACATCTTATCAAAAGAGGACACAACCTTGCTTTCTCCGATTAAAATATCTTCAAGGCAAAATTGCAAGTAGAAACATAAACTCTCCTTACAACTAACCGGAATAAGAATTGCGACTAGAGTCAAGACATACACTACAAAAGTAGCATTTTCACACCACATTCTCTGTGAGATTCGACCTCAACCTCGTTGGGTTACTATATTTGACAGCGTCCACTTTACGCCATTTGTTAGGTGTACTTTAAGCATGTCAATATTAATTATTATGTTACACACCTGTTATTAAAATGAAGACCTATAATGGCTGGTGATTTTTTAGTAACTATCTTGCTTACTGCTTAGTAATATATATTTTTCGAGTATATATACATGTGAGGTGACTGAAGTTTTTGCATTGATGCATATGTTATGCAATGTTGTGGATGCAAATGAAGATCATTGTCACATTTTTTCTGTTATTATGTTTCAGTCTATTTTTAAATTTTATTGAAAGGCCAATCCGTCCTAGCTCCTGGCCCACTCAGAGCTGGATTTGGCTGCTATTTTAAAGACCCTTCAGTAAAAAGGGCCACCCCTCCTAGCCCACTGGCCTGCTGGGGCTGGGTTGGGTTTGGACAGCCCGTTTTGACAGCTCTACCTAAAAGTTATGATGATGGAATGTAAGATACTCACCGAGACCAGTGGATAGACGCCATGATCCGGAGGTAAGGTGGCAGTGGGGTGGGTGGATAGTATTGTAGTGGGTTGAGGATGCGTTGGTGTGATTTTATTGATTCATTTTCTATCAAATTTTTAAGAAATTTTTTTTCTCCTATTTTGAGGAAAACATTTTTTCATAGAAAAATAATTTTCAAGATATTTAGTACAACCAAACAAGAGAAAATAGGAAAACATTTTCTGTCATACTAAACACACCCCTTGTTGCTCTGGCCCAGAAATCTCTATGTGAACCAAGCTTTTTCAAATTGCGCTTCTCGCTTGGTTCACCGTCGGATCGAGTTGATTTTTGATTTGAGAGTCCTCAACATCTGATTCTTGGATTTGAAAGGTGGAGATGGTTTGGAGGCGCGCATCTTCAAATTTCAGCCATGAATAGCAGGTCCGTTTTTATGTTATTTCTCTCTTTTATTCAATTAGGAAAACATTTGGGGAGGCTTGCATCTTCAAACATTTGCGTTTGGTACGACAGGAAATGTTTTCCTATTTTCTCTTATTTGGTTACACTAAATATCTTGAAAAATATTTTTCTATGCAAGATGTTTTCCTCAAAATAGGAGAAATATTTTTCCATAAGAATTTGAGGGAAAACATTTTCCAAATTAATAAAAACACCAATGCATTCCCAACCCGCCCCTCAAACCCTACGCTCCAAATCTACCCACCACCACGTCCACCCCCTCACACCCTATCACCACCCCTAACCCACGCACACCCCACCACCACCCCTACCCCACCCCAAAAACCACACCCCCCAACCACCAACCCCCCTCACTCCACCCTAAATCCTCCCCCCCCCACCACCTTTCACCCACCCCACCACTCAAAAACCACATCCCCACGCCCTACCACCAGCCCACACCCCACCTTCCGCCACCACCCGTCCCACTTTCCCCAAACACCTCCACGACCCACCCACCCTATCATCCACTCCATTTTCTATTTTTTTGATAATTGTTTCTTACCCCCAACTACTTTCCACCCTAGAAGTTGCACTCTGAATTCAAAATCTTTACACTGGTGTTGCTTTGAACATATGTAAATGCTCTTAAAATGACATTTTTCAACTTACGTACCAAACATAAGAAATGAGTTGGGAAAGCACTTATTTTCTGAGAATTTTTTTTTTCTTGGAAAACATTTTCCGTCATACCAAACACACCTTTAACGAACGAATGAATTTTCAAAGTAAGAGTGACATGCCTCTCTGCCTAGAGGTAAGGTGAGGTTAGTGGTTTAAGACTTTGTCCAGAAAAAAGATTTAGTGAAATATAGTAACAAAGAAATTTCCATAATAGGAAGCAATTAATTCTATGTTCCCTGATGTATCTGGCAAAATTAGGACTTATGAAATCCTTTCTTTGGTGAAAAAGAAAACCCAACAGGTTTGGAAAGGGGGTTTAACCCCAACACGTGTAGCTAACAATATAGAGTTTTTTATATCTTGCGAGGTAAGGGTTTTCGTGAAACATACCTGCCCATACAAGTAGTATTGCATAGTTCGATAACTAATCGGATAACACAAAAGAATGTCGTGGAATTGGAGGACAATCATTGTGTACGCTTTAGGAGGTATTTTGATTTATGATATATGAAACTCGAAACATGTATCGTCTGTGTAAGCTTGTCTTGGATTGCTTCCACGTATTTAGCATGTTATTTTCATCAGTAACATAGTGTTTGTTATTTGAAAATGTGTTGAAGATATCAAATGTTCGTTGCTCAGTATCTTGGCTACTCAAGAAATTTGAATAGTTGCTCTTTGAATCTAGAGTGAATTTTAGAGTAAAGGCAAATAAGGCTGTAGGAAGATACTTGTTTCTATAAACGGGTTCAAGCTAAATTAAAGGAAGGATGAAAATAAGAGACCTGCCCTTATTAATTGCGGTCACTGGTTCACTGCTCGAACAAGCCCATGTTAACCAACCATAACAGGCACCAACAGTTCGTAAGAAAATTTAAATTGTAGTCATAGTGTATTTGGTGTCAGAGCCAGAATTTCTAGTAACGGAATTCAAAGCATATATAAATGAACACTCGAAGAAGTCAATAACATTCAACATCTATTACACGCATGCATAAATATTACACATGCAGCGTAATTTCCGACCATGTGTATATTTATGCACCAGTCTATGGGAGTGAGGAAATAGCTACTTGCCTGGACATAGCTGGTCGTAGAAGGTCGTCTGGTAGCTAATTTGGCCACGACAATGAAACGAACAAGTGCAAGGATCCTCACCCAGGACTGTCTCGGATTTCTAACTTTATCTCCTGCAATGATCGAAACATTTGGTCAATAACTCATGAAAGTATGATTAAATATATTTAGCAGGGATAGGACACAGAATTAAATATGTTTAGCTACCGATTGGACACAGTGGCGTTATAGTCAGAATTTTCACCAAAAGAAATCAAAATATAAGGAGGTAAGTATACGAGAAATCGGGAGGATTCAAAATATAGTATCGGGGGCTGAGAGTGGCAGACCAAGAATATTTGTGCAAACGTATTCAGACACACTACGATAACTATTAGTGGGAGTGATAATAAACGCGCGCAAGGGAACTGGTGTAGCAATCTGAGTTTATTACTCTATAAACTAAAATAAATCTCAAGAGATAACTAAAATGAACATAATAATAAAAGATAATGACCTTCAAACTAAACAACATTTTCAATATAACATAAACAAAACAATTAATTTTTAAATTTGTCTACAAAATTTGTTTCATGTATGCCTATTGCCTGCATAAAAGATAATTTGTCAATTGTTATTGCTAATGAAAATGAGTCTTACTTTCCTTTTTAGTCATGGTAAAAGTCAACCAAGCGACTAGGTTATGAAACAATATTTTGAAAGGCAGTTTTGCAATGGTGCTTGAGATCTGATTCGGGCGTTAGACCTATAAATGAATCCGCTTCAACTAGGGGTGTACATGGACCAGGTTGGTTCGTATTTTTCAAATACCAAACCAAACCAATTGCATTGGGTTTTTAAATTTATAAATCAAACCAAACCAACAAAAGTCGGGTTTTTCAAGTTCGGGTTTTCTCGATTTTTTCGGGTTGCTTGGATTTTTTTGGTAAAATCTTCATACTAAACATATAACTTGTATTTCAATTTTTTTTTTAGTTACAGTAAGATATGGCTATCTAATTAAGATACGTTTTAAGAAAATAACACAAAATGTGAGATGAGAGATGAAATTGTCCTAAAGTATTCTACAAAAAAAATAAAATGAAATCGCATAAAATAAAATGATCATAATCTAAAAGTACTAAGTCATGTTATAATAAATCCTACTAATTTATAAGGCATATAGAAAATGATCATAATCTAAAAGTATTAAGTCATGTTAAAATAAGTAAGGCTAATACTTATTAATTACAAGGCTAAATATTAAAGAAAAAAATAAAATTAAGTTATATATTTTCACTGTCTAAATCATAAAACTAAATAATAGATATTCAAAATTATTGTCATTCCTAGTGTTAGAATTGAATTTCGTTTGTTAGCATTAGTATTGATTTGACTTTTTGTTGGGTTTTATCTGAGTTACTAACGTCTATGGGCTATAAAACTTATTGACCATTCAAAGTTCTAAGTCCAAACTTGAAATAATATGTTAAAAGACAAAAAAACTATGAAAAAGTTTAAGAAATATTTATAAATAACATTATAAATAGATTTTTTTATGTATGAAATATTTATTAAACTTTGTATATATAATGTCGGATTGGTTTGGTTCGACTTTTTTTTTTTTTTTAGTTAAAACCAATTCAAACCAATGGTGGTCGGGTTTTTCTTTTTAAAACCAAACGAAGTCAAATCAAAACACTAATCGGGTTTTTTTCTCGGTTTGATTCGAATTGTCAGTTTGGTGCGGTTCCCTAGCTTCAATCACTGCGCCACACCAAGCGGATTCAAATTTCTCTCTTTTTAATATTACTTATTCTTTTCTAACAGTACTTCTTATTATAAAATTGTAAATTATTTCGGTGAAGCGGATTCAACCGAACCCACTTGAACTCACCTGGTTCTTACCCTGGTAGAGTTAGCATACGGTTTACGGGTTCAGCCGAATTCAGTAACTTTGATTTAAATTCTGTATTTCTCTTAATAATTTCATTGAATATGTATAAATTACTCCCTCCGTTCCAATTTAAGTGTCTTACTTTCCTTTTAGTCTGTCCCAAAAAGAGTGTCTCTTTCTATATTTAGTAAGTTGACAATTTAAACATTCTATGTGGCAAGTTAATAACCACAAGATTCAAAAAACATTTTAGTACATTACACACATCTTTAATTTAGGACCACAAAATTCAAAAATCTTTCTGTGTTTTTTTAACTCTGTGGCTAGTTAAACTAAAACACTTAAAATGGGACGGAGAAAGTATTTATTTGGAACTAGTTTAAAAGCACTAAAATTTCAAATCTATAAGTTTTAAATCCTAGTTCCGCCTCTATACACTGTATATGCATAATTCTTTTTACCTATCTACATGCAGTCATGCACGATTATTGAACTCGCAGTCAGGTGTTTCTTGATTTACATGTCTCTATAAAGTGTGTGTTTCTTCTTCCTTGGCATGCATTCAATTAATACTTAATAATCAATATATTATTCGAGCACGTGTTTTTTTTAATATTCTAACCCTACCCAAACTCATGTCATCTGATTAGTAAATGCTAGTTGGATCCAGAGGTGGAACCAATATTCGAAGCTTATAGATTGGGGGTTCTAATTCTTTAAAGTTATTGAGTTCTAAATTATTAATTTATACATATTCGATAAAAAATTTAATACAAATATATGGTTTGGACAAAAGCTACTGGATTCGGCCACGAAGGGCTAGCTCCGCCCCACTTGGACCTGTTATTCTCGAAACGTCAGCCAACTTTCAACTTTCTTTAAAAAACGTCTGATTCTTAACTGTTTTTTAGGATCTTCATGGTGGAAGTTGAACAAAGATGTAGGAATCTCGAAGGGAATAAGGGCTCAAAGTTTTTCGAAATTTTTATAAAAAATGTAATAGCAGAATTTAGGGTATGGGTATGTGTGGTATGAAGGAAAAACATAAGTCGTTTTCTAACTTATTTTCTGATGTTTGATAAGCAAGTAGAAAATATAGTCTCAAAAGAATTTATACAAAATCGAGACACTATGGAGATGAGAGTGAGTGTAAGAGTATATGGGTGGTGGAGGCAGGGGCGTATGTAGGCTTAAAGGTGGGGGTTCAATTGAACCCCTAACTCTCGACGCGGAACATAAATTTATGAGTAAAAAATTATTAAAATTATAATAAATAATAAATATGAACCTATAACTTTTAAAATACAATGGGTTCAACTAAAAATCTTAAAAGGTTAACCCTTAAAGTTTAAATTCCGGATCCGCCTTTGGGTGGAGGTGGGGGCTATTGGGGATTGGGGGGGGGGGGGGGTTGGGTGGGAAGGAAGACAATATCCTTATTCTTAAAAAACTTATTTTCCTAGAGACAATATTTCTCAAAAAATTTGGCCAACCAAACATGAAAAAATTGGATAACTTTCTTTGGCCCTCATTTTTCTATTTTAGAAGAAAAACACTTATTTCGTTTTTATTCATTTTTCTCTTTATAAAATTTCGTCGATCTTTCCTTTCATCTAGGACTTGTAAAAATATCCTCTGATTTTTATTCTAATTCCTCCCGTTTTTTACCCAATCGGTTTTTCTGAAACTGAAAAATGAAAGGGTTTCAGGTTGTAATTTTATACCCTCTATATTTATATAAATGCTGATACTTTTCTCGATTTAGAGCTCGTTTAAGTTAGTTGATTAAAAGTAGCGACAAGCATCAAGTGCTCAAAAATACTTTTAGATGCTGAAACTAATTTTATAAATAAAATGTTCTGAAACTAATAATAAATAGTTAATATATTTGGTAAAAGATGTTGATAAGCACTTTTTTTTAAAAAAATTAAAATGATTGATATGTCCTCAAAGCTATTTTCGAAAAATATAAATTTGAACATATGCTTACATAAAAAGGACGAATGGCGGAATATAACATAATTAAAAGTTACTATGTGAATGAAGAGTATTTTGGAATTAAATTCAAAAGATATTAGGGATAAAATCGTAAAAGATTTGGTTAATATAAAAGTGCCTATAATTTAGCTATTATAAGTCGAGAGTGACCAACTCATGCCTTGTAGTTAATTTTAGCTTATAAGCACTTATGATATTTATCAAACACGTACATATAAAAATAATAATAAAAAAACTTATACGGAGTAATAAGATAGTTTGACTCGCTGATAAACTTAGCAAATGAGATCATTCCGAACATCCTCTTACCCTTTTTCCTTTTTTCCTTTTTATGGTTTAACCTCAAAAAAGGAAGGGAAAAAAAGAAAAATATATGTACGCCCTTATGAGAAGTTGAATGGATTATTGTGCATGTTAAATATGTCGCAATGCTAGGTAGCTTCCTCACAAACTAAAGGAGAAAAATATATACAGTACGCGTTTTTTATAGAATTTTAGAATGGTTTTGACAAAGTCAAAAATGATGCGCTCCTTTAGCTACTTTTTTTTTAAAAAAAAAGTTTTTTTCTATTTAAGAAAACATATATAGTTGTCACGCTAAAAACTTACCTGTACCGGATGTTTACACCAAATCAATGAATGCATGTCATGTGTATCAATATATAATAACATCAATTAACCATGGTTGGTAAATGTATATATTTACTATATTAAATTACTTAACTTCAGTAAATTACACTAGCTAGTGCGGTGGAAACGCTCGGTGTGGGTAAGTTTCACCTAGTTATTGTCACCATTAATGATTTAAGTTATAAATATTGATAGTACGTGTAAGTAATTTTTTGATATTATCAGTGAATTTTAACCAATGATTATATGTTAGTTATTATTTTTTTAATCAAAATACCAATTAATATATCTTAAGAAATTTATAAGTAATTACTTAATAAGCGATGTTTAAACATTTTATATAGAGTCAGTATGAGAACTTAAACTCTGAGTTTTATTAGTATCGAGTTTAAGTTACATGCACCATCAATGTAAGAAATTTTTATACTATCCGATCACCTTTATCTGTTCTAGCTGGTAATTTGTCTTATTTTCAAAAATACAAATTCACATTTTAAAGAGACTTATTTGTAGATATTCTTTTAGAGTGACCTGATAATGTACAAAATTTCTTACATTTACATATTAATACTTAAACCCTAAAGTATACTTAAACCCTAAAGTATCTATACCAGGGTTACTTGTTAAGTAATTATAGGTAAATTTCTTGATAAAATATTAGTGATTGGTAAGTAAAATAGAATGGGGTTTTCAGATTACGTAAGCTGGGTCGATCCATTTTAACCTAGTCTATTTAGTAAGTATTAATCTCCCAATCTGTTTTAATTTTGGCCCGTAAACTTACAGACGGATTAAATCATGATCATCTATTTTCTCTGTAATTTATTTTTAACCTGCCCAAATTAAATCCGATCACCCATTTACCACAACGCAAACTCCATGTAAGTACGTATTAGTAACAAAATAATGAAATATTAAAACATGGTGTTTAATTTCAAGAAAAATTCCGGTCAACTTCTTGTTCTCACCTGCTTGCTGGTCAGAATGGTTCACAAAAGGTTTGGTAATTTGTTCTTGAAGGTCCATGTCATTGTCCAACATCAAATCAACTGCTGCAGTTTCCTGTTCACCCAGAAGAATCAACAATCAGAAAATAAACTGACAAGAGGTCGGGTTTTAGAGTAAAGTTAGTCTCCTGGTTAGATTAGATGCAGATTCATGATTTAAGTTTTATGAATTCAATCTTGAATGTTGGTACTTGATGATATACAATAAGAACATATTACAAAAGTAGAGATGGCTTGGTTTCCCGATCCTCCTACACAAACTGAGGATGGAACAAACTTCATCCTATACATGAGAGTAGTAGGTGAGAGTTGAGTTCTAAAGAAAATTCTAGATTGGAAAATGTTAAACATTTAAACATATATACAAGTACTACCCTCTATCTACTGTACAATCCTCAAGGGACATCAAAATGATAGTACAAACTTAATAGTTGTCTCTCCGAACTGATGAATGAATTATTACTACTACAATAACAACAACAACATACTCGGTAATATTCTCACAAGTGTGGTTTGGAGAGGGTGGGTGTATACTCAGGCCTTACCCCTACCTTGCTGGGATAGAAAAGCTGTATGTTATTTGTAAAACTGATATTTGTAAATCCTATTTGTATCGAAAGTATTTAGTTCACATGCACCCCTGCTATTGATTACTATTAGGGTGGAATGGGTTTAACAATCAACTGATTGATGACACTTTATTATTACGTACTGTGCAGAAGTGCAGAATATATACGTACCTCGAAAGGAGATCGGCCAGCGCCACGTAGGATTCCAGTTGCTTGGATAAGCAAACGCAACCTACTCCATTTCGATGTCGGAATTGCTAAAACTTTCACAAGAGAATTGCAGCTTTCCATACTGATTTTTACGGAACTGCTGAAGTAGCAGCATGTATTTATTAAAAGGTATATACGTTGGACATCCCTCTATATGTATGCCTTGATCTTATACGTACTCTTTCTTTTTAAAATTAAACACTTAAACTTTTTTGAAAATTGTACACTTAACCTCCTTCATATGGTAAAAATTCTATGGACGTGAGCAAATTTTAATTTGAGTATATAATAGTAGTTCCTTTGGAAAGTTTTATCTGCATTTTTTGTCTTCAAATTGAGAAAACGCGTTTTTCGTTGCTAGGGGTAGCGTTTACATAACGAACAGCACGCGTTTTTTTTTTTTTTTTTTTTTTTTTTTTTAACACACTCCTAAGATTTATTTCTTAATGTCAGCATTATATCATTCTAACATGATTCATTAAGCTTATTTCTTTGTTCAGTCCATTTTTTATCTTTTGCTTATTAACGTGTTCCTTGTCACATCTTTAGTCTTAATTTGCTTAATGTAATTTTTTTATTAAGTATTTATCTTGCAAAACTCTCAAAACAGGAAATGACCATAAATTACTTAATTAATACTACTACTTTCTTCGGTTTATTGGTGTTTTTAGCTCGGGCACACCCGTTAAGAAATCAATTAATTGACCTAAAAAGTAAGTAGAAGATTTTTATTACTAAATTACCCTTTATTAAGTAGTACCTATTAATATGATTTCTTGGTTATGTAAAAACTCATTTATCCAAATGAGGGTTAATTTGGAAAAAACAACTTCTTGATTATGTAAAAACCAGTCATTTGGACTAAATGTAAAAACTAAAACTACCATATACTATTGATAGAAGGAAGTATAAGATAGGAGTGTCAATTACTAGCAGTAGTTAATAACTTCCTTACATTTTGAGAAGATAAGTTATTTGTGCCTTTCTAAAAGAGTTATAGTATTGAATGAATGTATAGAAATTTCTTATTTTTTATTTTAGCTTAGTTTTTATGATTCTGATTTTAGTATTTTAATTGATATAATTAGATGAATTATGTTTAAACGGATTATCTCGGGGAAGAGGTGCTCGCTTTCACATAAGTCTTTTGTTAAGTAATAAACTGATGATGTTCTTTATTTGTAGTGTATGACTTTCATTATACAGAGGGTTTAATCGTTTGATTTGTAAAAATAGAAATAACAATTATATGTAGGAATGATTTTTATAGGAAGTCTTAAGTATCTTATCATAAAATGTATGAGAGCGTATGCAACTATGTTGCTCGGACTGTTTGAAAATATCGATGGGTGCGAGACGGATACTTCATAAATAATACTATTTTTGTAGAATCCGATATAAATTAATGCGGCAAGATTTTTAAAGTCCAACATATGCCATCTCATAATTTCAATAAAAGGAGGGATATTTGTAATTGGTGAAATAAGGTAAAATTGAACCATTTTCAATACATTGGGGCATTTGTTCTTAATCCTTTTCCGTGCTTTTTAATTATAAAACTGCAATGTTTGAACATTCAGGTGTATCTTTTAATTATGTAAATTTTATTTATTTAATTAATGAATTAATGTGTAATTTCAATTGTTAAATGCTCTGATAGTTGTCATTCCAATTTGTTCTTCTTGTTTGGACAAAAGAAGTAGTAAGATCAAAATGATATGTCCCATTCTTATGCAAGTCTAAAGTATTGTGGTTCAAAATAAGCCTTAAATATTTATATGGTTGTAAATCATCTCATAAAGTTAAATTGTCTCTAAATAAAAAGATGATATTTTTTTGTGCCACGTAAGAGGGAGTAACTTAATTAGATTTGTTCTTTAATTTTGTCTCTATGAATGATACATTAAAAGAATAATAATAACAAAGATCAGGCAAGTTTTTGTTATAGTCTTTTTTTATTTTAACTAATTTTAATTTGATTAAAAGTTTTTTTTTTTTAAATAAGGGCAAAGGTGCAAATATACTCCTCAACTTTGCGATCTAGAGCAGATATACCCCTCATTACAAAAGTCCTATACATATACCCTTGCCGTTACAAAATGGTGCAAATATACCCCTGACATTACAAAATGGTGCAAATATACCCCTGACATTACAAAATGGTGCAAATATACCATTTTTGCTAACAGAGTATTTTTTTTTAAAAAAAATATCATTCAGGTTATTAAAAAAAATGCAACGTGACTTTAAAAAAAATGCAACGTGACTTTAATTAAGAAAAAGGCAACGTGACTTTAAAAAAGAAGTCTACCCATTTTTTTTAGTAGACATACTTTTCTAAAGCCACATAGTAATTTTTTTTTCTGATGGGTCGGGTCTTGTTCATTTAAAAAAAATGGATAGACTTATTTTTTTATAGTCACAGAGATATTTTTTTAAACAAACCTGTCACGACCCAGCTAGGGGCCGTGATGGGTACCCGGGGCTAGCTACCGAGCACCACTCGTTCTAATACTCATCTTACTCATTTAATGCCCTTTTATCAATTTTATACACGAATTGTAGGAAAATCATATTTTATATAGAAACATAAATACTTATATACATTTGCCTCTCGGCCATCAAAATAATATATACATAATAATAACATCTTGTGAGACCATCTGACCCACACTGCGTATCTACGAGCCTCTACTGACATACTAAACATATAGACGGAACAAGACTCTGTCGTGCCCAAAATATGCATATATACCAAAAGAAGAATCATAAGCACCTCCGAACAATGGAGTGCTCTCAATCAGCTGACAGCTACTAAGGGTCTGGACCAAGCTCACCTCCCTGTCTACCTGTGGGCATGAACACAGCGTCCAAAGAAAACGGACGTCAGTACGAACATTGTACTGAGTATGAGAGGCATAAATAATAAAGAAAGACAATGTTAATATAATGTGAACATCAATATGAAACATCTGAATCTGAATGACAATCATAAAAGAAGTAATGCATGCTGTCTTACTCATACTCATCATAATTTCATATATGCATAATATGCAAGCTGCCTGTCCATATCGGAACGGTGTAATAATCAATAACATTAGCCCGCGTCCAGGCCTCCCGCGTCCGGGGTACCATCTCATGCCGCCCACTAGTGGTGTCTGCCCATGCCAAAAGGTCATGGTGTATCCGTATAGCTGCCCGCCTTGGCGGTGACTGCCCGGCCAACTAGGCGCGGTGTAATATGATCATGACATGCTCATAAAAAAATACTTGTAATAATATGCTTATCATAATATGCTTATCATAGTACATGCATAAGACTCAAGATCAACTATACTCTGTCGGGGTGGCGTAAGGTCGTGATCCCCCGATTTCATTATGGAGCAATTATTGACATTCTGCCTCACCTTGAAGGAATTAGTACATAAGGTGAGTGTAAGAAATAAATAGCATCATTATCAATATGGCATCATCATATCATATCTCTTATCTTATATAGACATTTATGGACTTAGGCTTCTAGCTTTCCGGAAAATAGGAACTCATGAAGAGGAAAAGAACTTATGCTATAGGATTCATGCCATTAGAAAGAAAGGACTAGCCTCACATACCTTTGTCGTTTAGCTATGTTATCGTTCACTTGCTCTTCCCCAATGTCACGTCGTTACCTTCACGGGAGAATTCATATTAACATTAGTTAATAGATTATAAGGACGCGTCGTAAATTCTAGAGAAAATTGGGCAGCATTTCCCCTGTAAACTTAACAATCCTCGAAATTCCAACTTAGCCAAACATCAATCAAAATACCAACAACAACAATACCAACAATTTCATATCAAACTAGACTTAAATCCATTCTTAAATTACTTCCAAAACAACCCAATATACATTCGGATGCCAATGCTTGTATACACTTCTTTATTTCCGTATATCCATAATATAACAACAACAACTACAGCCAATCTTCCGATATTCCAGCCCACAAAACAGTCCATAACGACCATAAAACAGTCCCCAAAATATCATCGCAAAACAGCCACAAATATTATACCAAACAACTCCAAAATATTGTCACAAAACAGCCACAAAAATTACATAAAACAGCCCCAAAATATTGTCATAAAACAGCCACGAAAATTACATAAAACAGCCCCAAAATATTTTCAATAAACAGCCACGAAAATTACATAAAACTGCCCCAAATATCGGCACAAAACAGCCCGGTATACGCTTTGTATACAATATCTTTATACACTTTATTCTCCCAAATTCAAGAACAACAACTTATCAACAACATCAACAACAATGTCAACAATTATTATACATCATAACTCAGCTAATTCCATCCATTTAATCCACCTAAAACAGCCCCTTAATCCATAAATCCCAACAAAACAACAAACGAGTTTATAATGCTATTTTCTCCGTTCTAATCCGTTAAAACTCTAAATAAACTTGTTAACAATGAAAAATGGACCTTAATCTTACCTTAAATATGCAGCAACCACTTCCACCCTCTCTTTCTTGGTTGAGTTTTAGCTCAAATTGAAGGCAACGCGACGTACAACACTTTTCTCTTCAGGAGCTTCGCGATTCGGGGCTTAGATTGTGATCAAAATTTGGTTTCTTTCTCTCTCTCTCTACCTCTGAAATTTCTGGGTTTGTTGAGGTCTGAAAATGAAAGAGAAAGCCGAATTTTTTCATTAAATGGCAAAGAAAATGGGCCTGACCCGACTTGGAATCGGGTTGGGCCGAATTCATTGCCCAGCTTGACCTTTCTGCCTTAAAATGTCCATATCTCCTTATCCCGATGTCACATGAAGACCCACAACCTATGGTTGGAAAGCTATTTCAATTATCTACAACTTCTATCTCTTGGTATTTTTCCAAATTCCAAACTTATAATACCGTTCTTTCCCCTCGAAGTCAGGTCACCCGAAAACATTTTCTTAAAAATATTATTTTGGAGGGCTTTCACTTTGATTTGGCTCAAGGGTCCTTTTTGGGTTGTGTTTAACTTCGCATATATTATTCATATAACTTGTCATATGTTCTAAAAAAAAATCTCGACATGTGGACCCCACCTCAGCTTATGAATAATTCATCGTACGAAAATACGGGATATAACATCCTTCCCCCCTTTGGAACATTCGTCCTCGAATGTTAAACTATGCGGGAATTTTTACAAAAATTTCGCCAGAGTTTCCCCTATAATATGACACTACCATCCTGTCACAACAACCCATAGTAACTGTGCCTCATAGGGCCATAATACAATAGAACTATAAATTGGCCCAACACGACCAAAAGCATGAAAGAAAGCACACATACCTCATAGTGCTAGCGCTTCATCTAGAATCTCTCCCGGGGGTTGGAATAAGTGTGGATACTTAAAATTCATACTCTCATCTTCATAAAACATATTGACAATATAGTTTACATGATAAGGGAGCTTTCATTCATAACTAACTTACTTGGTAGCGTATGTCACTCTTTTATATATATATATATATATATATATATATATATATATATATATATATATAAACATTGTTAATATCACAAATCGTACTTTATCGATTACCGTCGCTACATAGAATAAAACCTCTCAATTCATACTTGCTTAATATTACAAATATTCATTTCTCCTTTCACACATTATCAAAGGTGCAGATGTACCTGTGATGGCATCAGGCTATGACTCTGGATCCTGTCGCTCCGTTAGAGCATATATACGGGGTTGAGTGGCACCTGAAGTAGATGCTCCCCCTCTGCCTCTACCTCGGCCTGCTGTTATCTGGGGAGTCTGTGCTGTCGGGCATGCTGATGAAGAACCAACTGCTGAACCTGTGGGCTGAGTCCCAACTCTACCACTCATCGACGGGCAATCTCTCATCATGTGCCCAACCTGGCCACAGGCGTAACAAGCATCTGATCCCTGGAGACACCGTCCGGAATGTAGTCTACCGCACTGACTACACCGCGGTGCTGGGGGTCTTCTCTGGCTATAATCTCCCCTATATCGAGAGCCCGACTCTGTAAAACTTTGATCCGATCCGGGATGACTAGAGAAATCGTACCCCTGGTTTGCAACTCGTGGAGGTACACTAGTCACTGATTGACCTGAGTGACTAGAATAGTTTTGCCTTGATCCCCCTTTATATTCACTGCTTGCTCCCATCGATCTAGCTCTCTTGTTTTGCCTTCGATCAATATCCCGGTCACCCCTTTGCGGAGGTTGCTGTCCTTCTAGATTCTGAGCATGAGCTTGTATACGGGCAATGTCCATCCCTGCTTGCAACGAGGCTGTTAGACAGTCTTTGAATAAGTGTGGCTCCAAACCACTCACAAATCTATGCACATGATCCCCCATGTCGGCCACCATAGTCGGGGCATACCGGGCTAAGGAATTAAATTGCAGGCTATACTCTCGAGCACTCATGGTTCCTTGCTTTAGATTCAAGAACCAGTCCGCTCTAGCTCGGCGGACCTCGGGCGGCAAGTAGTGACGAATAAAAGCATCCACAAATTCCTGCCATACAGGCGGAGGCGCATTCTATCCTCTTGACAGCACCCAGTTGTTATACCATAACACGGCCACGTCCCGGAGTCTATAAGACGCCAACTCCACGGACTCAGTCTCGGAGGCATGAATAATTTTCAATGTCCTCAACATCTCATCAATAAAACCTTGCGGGTCTTCATCCGGCTTTGACCCGAAAAACTCCAGAGGCTTCAGACTTATAAAATCACGAGCTCTAGTACTAGCTGACTGATCACGTGAACTCGCATTCTGCCGTTGTGCCTGGGCGGCAATCAACTGTGTCAGTAAATGGATGGCCTCGGTCACTTGTTAACCCGAAGCAACCGGTGGAGGGACTGGATGCACTGGAGCTGGAGCGGAGACCTCTTCATGCTCTTCTGCTACTGGTAGAATAGAGGTAGCATGCGAGGGAGTGGCACTCTGAGACTCACTAGGTCCTAGTTCAACCGGGGGCTCTCGGCTGGTGCCTTCTCCCACAGCACCTAGTATTGTGCTGACTTTCTTCTTCTTTCTCAAAGGCATTGCTGAAAATTAAACAGAAAAGATTAGATAGTTGCATCCTTAACTTGGCTCTATCGCACGATTTCTTAAGATGAAAGACGGTCATTTTTCCTAAATGCCCTGTAGCCTCTTGTTTATTAGCGTGTCGCGCTACACACCATAAACAAGACTCTACTAGACACGGCTCGTAGACACTTCCTAGGACTGAACTGCTCTGATACCACTTTTGTCACGACCCAGCTAGGGGCCGTGACGGGTACCCGGGGCTAGCCACCGAGCACCACTTGTTCTAATACTCATCTTACTCATTTAATGCCCTTTTACCAATTTTATACACGAATTGTAGGAAAATCATATTTTATATAGAAACAGAAATACTTATATACATTTGCCTCTCGGCCATCAAAATAATATATACATAATAATAACATCTTGTGAGACCATCTGACCCACACTGCGTATCTACGAGCCTCTACTGACATACTAAACATATAGACGGAACAAGACTCCGTCGTGCCCAAAATATGCATATATACCAAAAGAAGAATCATAAGCACCTCCGGACAATGGAGTGCTCTCAATCAGCTGACAGCTACTAAGGGTCTGGACCAAGCTCACCTCCCTGTCTACCTGTGGGTATGAACACAGCGTCCAAAGAAAACGGACGTCAGTACGAACATTGTACTGAGTATGAGAGGCATAAATAATAAAGAAAGACAATGTTAATATAATGTGAACATCAATATGAAACATCTGAATCTGAATGACAATCATAAAAGAAGTAATGCATGATGTCTTACTCATACTCATCATAATTTCATATATGCATAATATGCAAGCTGCCCGTCCATATCGGAACGGTGTAATAATCAATAACATTAGCCCGCGTCCAGGCCTCCCGCGTCCGGGGTACCATCTCATGCCGCCCACTAGTGGTGTCTGCCCATGCCAAAAGGTCATGGTGTATCCGTATAGCTGCCCGCCTTGGCGGTGACTGCCCGGCCAACTAGGCGCGGTGTAATATGATCATGACATGCTCATAAAAAAATACTTGTAATAATATGCTTATCATATATGCTTATCATAGTACATGCATAAGACTCAAGATCAACTATACTCTGTCGGGGTGGCGTAAGGTCGTGATCCCCCGATTTCATTATGGAGCAATTATTGACATTCTGCCTCACCTTGAAGGAATTAGTACATAAGGTGAGTGTAAGAAATAAATAGCATCATTATCAATATGGCATCATCATATCATATCTCTTATCTTATATAGACATTTATGGACTTAGGCTTCTAGCTTTCCGGAAAATAGGAACTCATGAAGAGGAAAAGAACTTATGCTATAGGATTCATGCCATTAGAAAGAAAGGACTAGCCTCACATACCTTTGTCGTTTAGCTATGTTATCGTTCACTTGCTCTTCCCCAATGTCACGTCGTTACCTTCACGGGAGAATTCATATTAACATTAGTTAATAGATTATAAGGACGCGTCGTAAATTCTAGAGAAAATTGGGCAGCATTTCCCCTGTAAACTTAACAATCCTCGAAATTCCAACTTAGCCAAACATCAATCAAAATACCAACAACAACAATACCAACAATTTCATATCAAACTAGACTTAAATCCATTCTTAAATTACTTCCAAAACAACCCAATATACATTCGGATGCCAATGCTTGTATACACTTCTTTATTTCCGTATATCCATAATATAACAACAACAACTACAGCCAATCTTCTGATATTCCAGCCCACAAAACAGTCCATAACGACCATAAAACAGTCCCCAAAATATCATCGCAAAACAGCCACAAATATTATACCAAACAACTCCAAAATATTGTCACAAAACAGCCACAAAAATTACATAAAACAGCCCCAAAATATTGTCATAAAACAGCCACGAAAATTACATAAAACAGCCCCAAAATATTGTCAATAAACAGCCACGAAAATTACATAAAACTGCCCCAAATATCGGCACAAAACAGCCCGGTATACGCTTTGTATACAATATCTTTATACACTTTATTCTCCCAAATTCAAGAACAACAACTTATCAACAACATCAACAACAATGTCAACAATTATTATACATCATAACTCAGCTAATTCCATCCATTTAATCCACCTAAAACAGCCCCTTAATCCATAAATCCCAACAAAACAACAAACGAGTTTATAATGCTATTTTCTCCGTTCTAATCCGTTAAAACTCTAAATAAACTTGTTAACAATGAAAAATGGACCTTAATCTTACCTTAAATATGCAGCAACCACTTCCACCCTCTCTTTCTTGGTTGAGTTTTAGCTCAAATTGAAGGCAACGCGACGTACAACACTTTTCTCTTCAGGAGCTTCGCGATTCGGGGCTTAGATTGTGATCAAAATTTGGTTTCTTTCTCTCTCTCTCTACCTCTGAAATTTCTGGGTTTGTTGAGGTCTGAAAATGAAAGAGAAAGCCGAATTTTTTCATTAAATGGCAAAGAAAATGGGCCTGACCCGACTTGGAATCGGGTTGGGCCGAATTCATTGCCCAGCTTGACCTTTCTGCCTTAAAATGTCCATATCTCCTTATCCCGATGTCACATGAAGACCCACAACCTATGGTTGGAAAGCTATTTTAATTATCTACAACTTCTATCTCTTGGTATTTTTCCAAATTCCAAACTTATAATACCGTTCTTTCCCCTCGAAGTCAGGTCACCCGAAAACATTTTCTTAAAAATATTATTTTGGAGGGCTTTCACTTTGATTTGGCTCAAGGGTCCTTCTTGGGTTGTGTTTAACTTCGCATATATTATTCATATAACTTGTCATATGTTCTAAAAAAAAATCTCGACATGTGGACCCCACCTCAGCTTATGAATAATTCATCGTACGAAAATACAGGATATAACAAAACCATACCCGGCACACCAGAAAAAAAAAATTACCATGGCTTTAGAAAAATATGTTTACTCAAAAAAAAAAAAATAGGTAGACTTTTTTTAAAGTCACGTGGGATTTTTTTAATTAAAAAATAACCTAAATGATTTTTTTAAGAAAAAAATCCCGTTAGGGGTATATTTGCATCATTTTGTAATGACAGGGGTATATTTGCGCCATTTTGTAACGACAGGAGTATATATACATCACTTTTGTAACGAGAGGTATATTTGCTCTAAATTGCAAATTTAAGGGATATATTTGCACTTTGCCCTTTAAATAATAATAATTACATTGAATCTCTTCCAGTGTCACTCTTCCCATATATCCTCATGTAAGTGGCTGACTAGACAAGAATAATGAGAATTTACCGGCCAATTCATGAGTTTGAGAGATAGAAGTTTCAAGGAAATTTTCTTGAATGACTACTTTTCCAATTCATAAAATTGCTAGGTTTAGAAATTGGTTGATACTTAATAAAATAACTTTGTAATAAATGCCCAAAGAGATCTAATAACAAGTCATTAGATTATCGTGCATTTTATAGCTTACAATAAAACAAAAAATTGGAACTGAAGCAAATAAATTGGAACCAGTGATCTAGTGACTTGTTGGTAGATCTCATAACAAGTCAAATTGGAACTAACATGCGACGAGAAACAACCTAAAAACATTGTGCCTAAAATAAAAAAAAAATCCAGACATCAGTCTCGCCCTTTCTATAGCTTATACAAGAAGTCCAAAAATATTAACTAAACACTACTAGCAACTACGTTTATTCTATTCTCGTAAATTTTAAAAATATTATATTATTCTTGTTAATTGTTTTAAATAATGTATTATTTAGGTCAAAAACTTAGAAAGAGAACCCTGCACATGTGAGACAAAAGTGAAGTAGAAAAAATTTATTTGAACGCGGTATATGCATGTGTCATAATATGCGATAATTTTTTTTTTTTATTTAATGTAGTCAAATTAACTTTTAATTTTTTTAGCATTAAATCAATTATATTTTTAAAATTATAGATTCAAAATTTAATATTTATTGACATCTTATTAATTTTCACATTGTTTACCCCGAATTTGGGAAACCAATTGAATTTGTACGCGGGTATAGGATATACGCTTGGATCTTGATGTGCATTTGATGGTGTAAAATAAGCGTGCGAATACGTAGTGAGAAGACGGCTAACAATGATAATCTCTTTAATATTTGATGGAATAAACACAAATAAACACAATATAAATGGAAACAAACGGCCCTGGCCGAATCGGATATTGAAAGAGAGATTGTATATATGAACTCTTTTATTATGAATGTTCTTGGTGAGTAATGGAGTCAACCCTTACAAAGGAGGGGGATATGCCCTATTTATAGTGCCACCTCCATGGGTCTCATACAATGGGAACTAATAAAATAATAGTAACAAGGACAGCTCTGCACGGATTTGGTGGGATGAGACTGACGGTGCCGTCTGACACACGCATGGTAGGTAGTTGACCGTGATAGGACGCTACTGGCGCGTGGCCCGCATGCAACGGCCACACGGACCAACGGCTACTCGGACCAACGGCCATGAATGCTCGGATCACCGGGCTTGAATGCTCGGGTCACCGGGCTTGGCCGTTTCAACAACGTCGAAGGCAGACCCATCGGTACCCTTGCTCAGCTCCGGCCGAAGCGTTACCCCGGTCAAGGGCGAATAGTATCCGGCACATCCTCATTCTTTCCTCTGGTTCCTCGTTCCACCGGTTTGCCTCATATCCGGTTTTTACCGTATACAGATAGCCCCCACACTTCCCGGATCTCCGATCCATCGGAGTAACGGGGAGTGGATACCTTTCTAAACCGGTGGTTCTGTTAGCTCGTCATTATCTTCACATTTTGGCAGGAACGGTTGCATAACGCATCCCCTTTTATCGGCCACGTGTCTCGCCCCTGGTGGTCCACTTCTGTCAACCGCCTTTTTCACGTCATTTCGTATTAATGATGGGGGCACGTGGCGCCGTCTGATTGGTCGTCCTCGATAACCGTTCCTCTTCTATGCCTATATAAGGCCCTTTACCCCTTCACTTTACCATTTTTACGCTCTGCAACTTCTTCAACTCCACTTCATTTCTGCATTTTTCCCACTTGAATCATACACAATTAATTCCACATTTGGTCTACCTCTTGATTCATTGCTTCATACTACGTGCAAAAGGACCAACTTTGTCACCATTTCTGCCGAATATTCTTTGCTCGAGCGCCGCTGTTTCACACTTTGCCTTTCCTCGAACCATCAGTTCCGTTGTTCTTCTTAAAATCCTCTCTTCAAACTTCCTTCTTTCATATTTCCAAGATGTCCGAATCCACTTCCCATGATGCTCCACCGGTGTCGTCCCCGGGGGCCGAGCCTGCGTCTCCAGCTAAGTTCGAGCCCACGGCTTCGGACATTATACCAGCTAAATTCAACTTCAACAAAGATCTTGAGGCCGAAAAGCCTTCCTCTGTTTCAGACAGGGGATTCGACGTGAGGCGGTATCCCTCATCTATTACCGAGGAGAGGCTTGACATAGTCCGGGCCGACTGCGGGTGGGACACCCGTCCAGTTCGGGTTTTTGCCCCCGGGCCAAACGAATCTGTTACCGACCATCATGAAGGGTTTCTGTATGTTTATACATACCCCTTCATGCTCAAACTCGACCCCCCGGTGGACCCGGTCATTCTCGACATGTGCCGGGTTTGTGGCGTCACATTGGCCCAGATCGGCCCAAACGTTTGGAGGGTCGTAGCATGTCTCCGGATGTTGGCCAACAATGTCGGGAAGGGGTTCACGCTGGCCCACCTGATAAGCCTATATTCCCCGAGGCTGTTCCGGAGCGGTGTAATGAAGCTGGCCAAACGCAGCCGGAATCCATTCTTCTAAAAAATGGATGAAGACAGAGACCGGGGATGGTTGGAGCGATACGTCCGGGTGAAGACCGAGGACATTATTCCAGCCGAACACATGCCCTTCCCGGAGAAATGGAATAACAAGCGTATGTTCGAAGCCTCGAATAACTGCTTTAGCATTGCTTCGTCAAATTTCGATTCCGCTTTCTCACTGTTTCTTCCTTACTTTTGTCAGCCAATGGGTATGTTCCTCCGGTCATCCGGGATCTGAGTGACTGGGTTACCGTACTCCTCGACCAGCATCCTTATGATGACCGGACATGGGCCCACCTGTCACGTGGCCGATGGGTCGCCCAGAATCACGGTAGCCTTTTACTTCTATTCTGCTACTTTCTCCTTTATTCGTTCCACCTTCGACCTTAGCTAACATCTTTTTTTTTCAGGTCTGCCTAAGGGCTCGGTAGCCCCCAGATCGAAGTCGGGGACCGCTCCCCCAGCACCGGCGTCCGAGTTTGACACAGCGGGTTCTTCCCATGTTCTCGCCGATGCTGCAAAAAGAAAGCGGCCCTCCGAAAAGGGGCAGACGCCAAAAAGGAAGAAAGCAAGAAGCGTCGCTCGGTCTTCAAGGGAAGAGACGGAGCCCGACATCATCGTCTGGAGAGTCGGCTCTATTCCCTCCGTGGCTCCAATACCGGAAGAGGCGGTCTCCGTTCCACCCCTTCCTTCCATCGGCGAAGGTCTCTTAGTTCCTGCTCCACATTCAGGTGCTTAAGAAATACTTTCCCCGGCTCCTCTTCGGTCGATTGACTTTGTCGACATTTCAGGTGAAACTTCTTCGGAAGACACTCCCCTGCAAAGAACCGTCCCAATGCCAGAGAGCGAGGCCCCCGTAGGCGCTCATCCGTATCCCGAGCATGAGCCTGCTAAAACTGCGGAGCCCCCGGCCCTGGCCGAACACATTGGGGCTGCTCCAAGCTCATCTACCCCGGCTCCGCGGGTCGATGATTTCGATGATATGTTCTCGAGCACTCCCCCTGCTACCGGCGAAGCTTCGGGCTTTGGTCATCTCTCTATTCCTCGGGCCACGACGCCAGCTAACAGGATGTCCGAGTCTGGTGCCAGGGATAGCTTAGTGATATCTTCCCGGCCTCGAGCGTGGAGCCGAGGAGAACCAGGTCGGCCGTAGTCACCGTTCCTGAGGACTGCAGTTTTCTGTCGTGTCCGGTGGGCGTAGCGAGCTACTTGCGACCCCTTGTCTCTGATTCGGACAGGCGCAAAATGACCGGGCTCACTTGGCAGTGCCTCATTAATGAGGGTATGCATGCGGGAAACCGGGTAAGTTTCTTAGCCACTCTTGTATAATTCATCTGAGGATTTTATCCCTACTTTGCCTAAGTTTTCTAACTTGTTTTACCTGCAGAGTGTGGTGCTGGTCAATGAAGCCTTCATCCGTGCTCAACATGAGATAGATGATCTTCGAGGGCAACTGGACGCCCAGGGCCGAGAAACGGAGAAATACCAGCATCTTCTTCGGGAGAAAGAGGAAGAGTTGAACCGGGCGGCCGTGCTGGCCAATCTCCGTCCCGAGCTCGACGCGGCTAAGAACGAAAACCGTCATTTGAAGAGTGAACTGGCTGCTATGACCGATTATAACCAGAGCCTTGAGGCTGACAAGATCGGCCTTAGCCAGGATAAAGCCCAGTTTTCCTTGAAGCTAGATGAGCTTGAGGCCACGGTTTCCCAACTCCGGGGGGAACTGGACTCGGTGAAGGCTGATGCTACGGGCTTGGCCGAAAGGAACCGGCAGCTAGAGTTCGAGGTTGTTTTATCCCATGAGCGTAGAAGGGTGCTCGAGGAAAAAGCCGATGAGCGATCTCGGATATGTGATGGCCTAAGAGCCGAGTTCGAGGAGGCGGTTATTGCCAACGACGGCCTTAAGGCCGAGCTAGAGGCAGCCACCGGTAGGATAAGTGTTCTTGAGGATAACCGGGCTGGTCTGGAAGCAAGACTGGCCAAGGCTGAGGCCTACTTGGAAGAAACCTGGAGAAGTGTTGAGGCGGCCGAGGCTCACACTGCTATCGTTGCCGAGTATGAGAAGTGGAATTCTCGGCGGATCACCCTCAAGCAAGCCGAGCACGGCCTCTCGGATCTTCCGACCCTGATACTTGAGGCCAAGGGGATGGAAGAGGAAGCCAATCGTGCTCTCGGGTCCGAGTCAGACGACTCCGAGCGAACCGAGTCCGAGCGCTCGTCTTCCTCCAGTCATGCTGGATAGCATAGGGCTTGTGCTTTGTCTTTTGTTTTTGTTTTTTGCCTTAGTAGGATTTGGGTTTTTTGATGCAAAGAGCATCCTTTGTATATATAAAGAATGTCTTTTTCTTGTTTCTTCGTTTTGAATGCTCGCTATTGTTTTTGCTATAATTGTTGGTCCGTTCTAGGACAAGTCGACTCGTAGTCGTTAATTCATCGTGCCCGTAGGTCTTATCTGACATTTTGGGGCCGGTGGCTTATCAAATTTTGGCTTGGATCATTGTGATCTCGTTGACTTTGTCGAATTTCGACCACGGTACCCGACGTAGGGTATGCGAATGAGGCAGTATCGAAATACGGTGGTTATCAACCAGGCAAAGTATATTTAACAGAAAGCTGTTATCCTAACTTTTGATAACTTTGTGTTTGCAAAATGTTTGTACATATGAGAATTTTAACTCTTTCTTCCTTAGCCGTAGCAAATGTAAAATGGGACACGATTCATTATGATCGTTTTGTCCTTACATCGAAGGCTATGGCCGGTGGCCGGGCCTTAGTTTTACTGTAGCAAATGCAAAATGGGACACGATTCATTATGATCGTTTGGTCCTTACATCGAAGGCTATGGCCGGTGGCCGGGCCTTAGTTTTATCGTAGCAAATGTTGAGCTTCTCCGTTTGCTTTAATCGGGGTCATCTTTGGTGTGGGCATAGTACTCCCCTAGCACTTATCCGAACTCCGAGGTCGGGTGAGCACTATTATATACCCAATCGGAGGATGCGACACCGGTATCCGGATACTTGCCCTTCATATTTGTTAAGTAACACGTTGTACTTGTTGCCTCATTAAAAACCTTGTCGGAAAACCCATTTTGGGACAAAACCGTACTAAGGAAAAGAGTGCAACACGTGTTTTCAGGTCTAGATTCTAATTTTGTCCCGCTCTCGACTTCCTGCAAAAGAGAAAAGTTAATAAGAGAATATGGGGAGACCATACCTTAGCAGTAGTATCTCTTTAGGTGGGCCACATTCCAGTTATTACGCAGACGCTGCCCGTCCATGGACTCCAATTGGTACGATCCTTTGCCCGACACACCGGTTACCTTGTACGGGCCTTCCCAGTTCGGACCCAGCTTTCCCTCGTTGGGGTTCTTGGTGTGCAAGGTAACTTTTCGAAGTACCAAATCCCCAACTTGGAAATGCCGAAAGTTGGCTCTTCGGTTGTAGTATCTTTCCATCCTCTGTTTTTGGGCCGCTATGCGGACCGACGCGCTTTCGCGTAGTTCATCTACGAGGTCGAGCTTCACGGCCATGGCCTCCTCGTTTGATTCATCGGTGGTATACCTGAAATGGAGGGTCGGTTCGCCAACTTCTACGGGGATAAGGGCTTCGGCCTCGTAAACCAATGAGAACGGGGTTTCCCCCCTGCTCGATTTGGATGTGGTTCTGTAAGCCCACAACACCTCCGGCAATATCTCCCTCCAATGGTGCTTCGATGCTTCAAGTCTTTTCCTTAGATTTTGGATTATCGTTTTGTTCATGGATTCTGCCTGTTCGTTTGCACATGGGTGATACAGGGTTGACACGATTTTCTTGATCTTCAACCCCTCGAGGAAATTGTTGACCTTGCCACCCACGAACTGAGGACCATTATTACAAGTTATCTCGGAGGGGATGCCGAAACGGCAGATGATGTGATCCCATATGAAGTCGATGACTTCCTTCTCTCTTATCTTTTCGAAGGCCTGCGCTTCAACCCATTTAGAAAAGTAGTCAGTCATAAACAAAATGAAACGGGCCTTACCTGGTGCCCAAGGTAATGGGCCAACAATGTCCATTCCCCACTTCATGAAAGGCCAAGGTGAGATCACCGAATGCAGCAACTCCCTAGGCTGGTGAATCATTGGAGCATGCTTCTGACACCCGTCACATTTTCGGACAAAACTTTTCGCATCCTCTTCCATCCGGTTCCATTAATAACCGGCCCTGATAATTTTTCGAACCAGAGCTTCTGCACCGGAGTGGTTGCCGCAGGTTCCCTCGTGTACCTCTCTCATCACGTATTCCGTTTCACCGGGGCCCAAACACTTAGACAGAGGATCGAAGAAAGAGCGTCGATACAGTTGGCTGTCCACCAAGCAAAAACGGGCAGCCTTGGTCCGTAGTGATCGTGACTCCTTCGGGTCATTTGGGAGCTTACCATCACGCAAGTAGTCGATGTACTTATTGCGCCAATCCCAGGTTAAGCCCATTGTGTATATTTCGGCGTGCCCGATTTCTATGGCCGTGTTTGATAAGTGCACCGTTGCCCCGAGGTTGATTTCCTCCCCCTCGACCGAGGATCCCAAATTTGCTAATGCATCGGCTTCGCTGTTCTGCTCCCTCGGTATGTGATGCATGGTCCATTCTTTAAATTGATGAAGTACCACTTGGGTTTTTTCGAGGTACCTCTGCATCCGTTCGTCCTTCACCTCGAATACACCGTTCACCTGGTTTGCGACCAAAAGCGAGTCGCACTTTGCCTCGATTACTTCGGCTCCCATGCTTCGAGCCAATTCCAAACCTGCAATCATAGCCTCATACTCGGCTTCATTGTTAGTCAATTTAGCAGTTCTAACGGACTGTCGAATGACATCCCCGGCCGGGGTCCTAAGGACAATCCCTAGCCCGGAACCTCTGAGGTTCGAGGCCCAGTCCGTGTGTAGAGACCAAATGCCCGCGGTCTTTCCCGAGGTTAGCAAAAGTTCCTTTTCGACCTCGGGGACCATAGCCGGGGTAAAGTCTGCCACAAAATCGGCCAAGATTTGGGATTTAATGGCCGTTCGAGATTTATACTCGATATCGTAACCGCTAATTTCTATAGCCCATTTTGTTAATCTACCTGACAACTCCGGTTTATGCATGATGCTTTTCAAAGGGTAAGTGGTTACTACACATATGGGGTGGCATTGAAAATAAGGTTTGAGCTTTCTGGAAGTGGTTACCAGTGCTAATGCCAACTTTTCCAAGTGGGGGTAACGGGTCTCCGCATACCCCAAAGTTCTACTTACATAATAGATAGGGAATTGCGTACCTGATTCTTCTCGGACCAAAACGCCACTTACCGCCATTTCGGAGACAGCTAGGTAGAGGAAAAGTGGCTCATCGGCCTTTGGTGTGTGCAGCAACGGGGGGCTAGACAAGTACCTCTTCAACTCTCGTAGGGCTTCTTGGCACTCCGGTGTCCAAACGAAGTCGTTCTTCTTCCGGAGCAAAGAGAAGAAATGATAACTCTTGTCCGAGGACCTCGTTATGAAGCGACTCAGCGCCGCTATCCTCCCGGTGAGCTTCTGTACCCCCTTTATGTTGTTCACGACCTCAATGTCCTCGATGTCCTTGATCTTGTCTAGGTTGATTTCAATTCCCCGGTTTGACACCATGAACCCCTGAAATTTACCAGACCTTACGTCAAAGGAACATTTCTCCGAGTTGAGTTTCATGTTGTATCTACGGAGTACATCGAAAGTTTCCTGCAAATGCTTTAAATGGTCCTCTGTTTCCAGGGACTTAACAACCATATCGTAAACATAAACTTCCATTGTTTTCCCTATTTGTTCTTCGAACATCCCATTAACTAGGCGTTGGTAAGTTGCACCGGCATTTTTTAATCCGAAAGGCATGACGTTATAACAGTAAGTCCCATAACGGGTGATGAAGGATGTTTTCTCTTGATCCTCCGGGTGCATCCGGATTTGGTTGTACCCGGATTAAGCATCGAGAAAACTTAACATTTCATGTCCGGCCGTCGCATCGATCATTCTATCGATGTGAGGCAATGGATATGAATCCTTCGGGCATGCCTTGTTTAAATCCTTATAATCGACACACATTCGAAATTCGTTACCTTTTTTGGGCACCACCACCACGTTAGCAAGCCAATCCGGGTATTTCACCTCTCGGATGGAACCTATTTTTAAAAGCTTTGTTACCTCGTCATTCACGAAGGCGTGTTTTGGTTCCGCCATGGGCCTCCTTTTTTGCTTCACCGGGGGAAACTTCCCGTCCAAGCTGAGTTTGTGTGATGCTATTTCTGGTGATATACCTGTCATATCTATATACGACCATGCAAAGCAATCGGCGTTATCCCGAAAAAACTCAATTAATTTGCGCCTGAGCTCCGGGGTAAGACCCGTGCCCAGGTATACCTTTCTGTCCGGTAAGAACTCGAACAGGACGATCTGCTCCAGCTCCTCTACGGTCGATTTGGTCGCGTCCGAGTCATCCGGCATGACAAAGGATCTGGGTATCCCGAAGTCATCTTCTTCATGCACCGGATCTGGCCCGGTATACTTTGGTTGCTATTGGGGGACCTCTCCCCCAGTTACACCCTTCTTTTCCTGAGCCGGCTCCTTGGGCCGGGGCACCGCCTCCTCCACTGCGAACATTTCCTTTGCTGCGGGCTGCTCACCCCGGATGGTTTTCACCCCCTCCGGGGTGGGGCATTTCAGCAACTGATGCAGTGTTGAGGGAACTGCCCTCATGCTATGTATCCAAGGTCTGCCCAATAACGCATTATATTTCATGTCCCCTTCGATCACATAGAACACCGTTTGCTGAATGGTTCCATCCACGTTCACGGGCAGCGAGATCTCTCCCTTCGTAGTTTCGCTAGCCATATTGAACCCACTGAGCACCCGAGCCAGCGATACGATCCTATCGAGCAGCCCTAGCTATTCGACTACTCTCCATCGGATGATGTTGGCCGAGCTACCTAGGTCAACCAAAATACGTTTAACCTTATTTTTAAAGATGAGTATAGAAATTACCAGTGCATCATTGTGCAGTTGAATGATGCCTTCCGCGTCTTCGTCATTGAAGGAAATAGAGCCCCCTGTTGAATGGTCTCGGATGCGTTTTTCACGAATAATAGAGACCTTGGTCCGTTTCATTACCGGACCCCGAGGGACGTCAATACCCCCAACTATCATGTTGATTGTATGATGGTGTTCGACCGGTTCGACCCTTCGATGAGCTTCCCTCTCCTTGTAGTGATTTTTGGCTCTCTCGCTCAATAGTACCGGAGATGGCCGTTTTTCAATAACCGAGCTACCTCTTCTCTCAACAGGCGGCAATCCTCGGTTCTGTGACCATGGGTTCCGTGATATTCACACACCATGTTCGGATCCCGTTGTCCCGGGTCTGACCTTAGTGGTTTCGGCCATCTCACATCCGGGACACGGCCAATGGCCGAAACAAGGTCCGAAGTACTGACGTTGAAGTTGTACTCCGAAATCTTTGGTGGACCCTTATTGCTGGCAGAACTTCCGGCATCGCTCCTGAACGAGAGTCCCCGGCTGTTTGACGGGTGCTCGACCCGCTTGCTACCTCGACTTGAGAAGTGGCTCGGGCTCTCCCTTGACTTTTCCGACCTGCAATTTGGTCTCTCTGAGTGGGAGTATGTGTTATATCCCGCATTTTGTACGATCGGATAATTCAAGATAATTGCGGGAAGATAACAAGCAAGGCCTTATTTTTATTTTGTTTGGCATATGAGTTGCTTATGAAGAATTTAGAAGCGGAAATATTAAGAAAGGTTAGGGGCAAAAAGGTAAATTCGCAATATAACTCGTGGAAATATGGAGGAAGGTGAAGGGCAAATTTGGAATTTGGAAAAATTAAAAATTGTCATGAAGTGATAATAAAAAAAAATGGGCTTGGAATTAAAGGGGCCATTTGGGCCATCCAATTGGAGTGGGCTTAGCCCATCTAGAAGCTTAATGGATAAATAAAAGATGACTAAGTCATCTTATTCACTTATCTCCCTAGAAATTTCAAGAAGCTCCAAGAACAAAAGAAGGAGGAGAAAAATAAAAGGGGCATTCGGCCACCTTCAACCCCAACAAAAATTTTGAAAAAAATTTGCCAAAAATTATTTTCTCCTAGCCAAACAATCCCTTGAAGGGTCCTTAACAAAGTGGAGTGGTTATTGAAGCAAGAAAAACCTATATTCATACAAGTTGTAAGTTCTATCCAAGTGAAGAATCAAGGAAAAAGGTGAGGTTTAATCCCTTTCTTATATGTTATGGATGATTATGTATGTGGTAGCATGCAAAAGTGAATGAAAATCATGAAAATAGAGATGTATGTTGTGGCCATATATATGGTGTTTGGCCGTGCATGTATATGTAGGTGTAGGAATAATGATTTAATTATTTTATTTAGTGTTTGGTTGTTGTTGTTATGGATGCTATGTTGATAATAAAAGTTGGATGATTTTAGTGGAGTTTTAGTAGTTGGAGGCTTGTTTTGGAAGTTTATGTAAATTGAATATGATGTTCTTGCATGTATAGAAAAAGATGGAAAATTCATGGAAATATGTATGTAGTGTTGTGGCCGAAAATGGTGATGTTTTGGTAAGCTATGATGAATTGATTTCATTTGATATTCTAGTTGATGTCGTTGTGAATTCCATGAGGTGAAATGAGAATTTAATGGCTAGAAGTGAAGTTGTGATTGTTTGTGCATTATGGAAAAAGTTAGTGTGACATTGGTATGGTTTCTTATATGTGATAATGTGTAGGATATAAATATAATGCATGAACTTGAAAGTGAGACATTTGTTTGGAAGGTTGTAAGTTGGGTTGTGGTGATTAAATTGAAAGAAGGAATTAAGTTGTTATTGTTTTTGTTAAATTTGGAAAGTGTTGGACGAAGTAGTATGTTGATTGAATCGTTTTGAAAGTCATGTGAATTGAGTTGAATTGAATTGAATTGAATAGAATTGAATGTTGAAGTGTTGCTAGAATAATTGTTGGTATTGTTGATAGTTTGGCCGGGTTGAATTCCCGGATTGTTGTTGATTTAAAATTGGTCGAGTTGGAATCTCGGGGATGGTGTATTTACAGGGGAGGTGCTACCGAAATTTTGGCAGACCATAAGTGAATGTACTTGAAAGGTTAAGACAAGTATATGTCAATGAATCTAACTATAATGTCAATCTTCTTGCATGTAGACTAACAAGTTGGACGAATAAGCGTAGCTAGTAAGGCGCGGCACAGGTATGTAAGGCTCGTCCCTTTTCTTCCAAAGGCATGATCCTCAAGTCGTAATGTCTCAAATGTTTTTTTTTTATATATTTTCTTTACTTGCAAAAGCTATAAGTCTATGACTCCAAGGTATAAGTCTTTTCCTAAAAGTTCATAATTGTTTTTCTTCAAAATGCCCATATTTTCCGAAAACCAAGTTTTAAGAGATAGGAAACTCTTATGACTAAGATGATGAATATGATGTTATAATGACAACGATGAAGTCAAATATGAGAAAGTGTCTATGATAAATATGTTGACGATATGTTCCTACCATGAATATGACAATATGAAAATGTTAAACTATTTCTTGACATCTCAACTCTACTATGGACAATGACTACTTTAAAGGTTCCAAGTATATGAAACGATGCCTTATGATCCTGTTTTATGTTTTCTCATGATGACACTCTTCATTGATAGTCTCGCCTTATAATACTAGTCCCTTCAAGGTGAGACGCGACACCCATGGCCATTCCATAATATAATCGGAGGTTACCGACCTTACGTCACTCCGATGGATACATGATTTTCTTTGGGCTCTCATGCATGTTATATATGTATATGGGGAAGATGGGAAAAAGGGCAGAGCGCTATAGACGTTAATATATGTATATGTATATGGGGAAGATGGGAAAAGGGCAGAGCGCTATAGACGCTATCCACCTGATCAGTTGGCACTGTATGACATGATATCGTCCCGGATGCGGGATGCCCGGACGCGGGATATATGGGCGAGCTGACGTATTTCGGCGCTATGACATGATATGATACGATATGATATGACATGATATGATACGATACGATATGATATGATATGACATGATATGATATGATATGATATGATATGATATGATATGATATGATATGATACGATATGATATGACCAGATAAGCATGCATGGCATCCACCCTAAGGGGCACTCACATGTACAGGTGACTCCTTTATCTTATGATATGTACTATATTCCTATACAGTTAATACTCGTATGTTCATCTCTTACTATGTTGCTATTGATGCCTTACATACTCAGTACATTGCTCGTACTGACCCCTCTTCTTCGGGGGCTGCGTTTCATGCCGCGCAGGTACACCCAGATGAGTTGAAGCTAGCATAGGAGAGTTCCAGCGGAGTTGATAGGCTCCACTTGTCCTGGAGTGCTGCCGAGTCAGAGTACATGTGCTATGACGCTTTGTTCGAAGTTAGAGACTTTGCAGACAGAGTCGTGGGTTTCGGGAGTCAGTTTGTATTATGATATAAGTTTTACACAGTTGCAGATTTTATTTGATTTGAAAGCAACAAAAGAATATTTCAGTAAATTTTATTATGTGTACTTGATTTAAGGTTTAAAAAGGTTATATATGTAATAAGAGTCAGCGGGTTCGCTCGGCTCCGAATATGGGGTCGGGTGCCCATCACACCCTAGAGAGATCGGGGTGTGACAGTATGGCCGAAACCTTTCTTTTGATGATTCGGACTTCGCTACATAGCCCTTCCTCGGTTTCTCGAAACTTCTATTCACTTTCAACCTCACCGAAGAGAGCTCGAACTGATCAGCCTCCACCCGAATCTTTGACTCATACCGATTGTGGACATCGGCCCATGTCACGGCCTCGTATTCCAGCAAATTTTCCTTCAATTTGGCCGAAGCAACTGAACTTAGCATGTTGAGCCCCCTTGTGAAAGCTTGTGCAGCCCATTCTTCCGACACCGGGGGGAGTTCCATCCGCTCCCTCTGGAACCGGTTGACGAACTCTCGCAGTAGCTCATTGTCCCTTTGGGTTATTTGGAAGATATCGGCCTTGCGGGCCTGCACCTTTATGGCGCCGGCATGTGCCTTTACGAAGGCATCGGCGAGTATTTCGAAAGAAGTGATCAAGTGCTCGGGTAGGTGGTCATACCACGTCAACGCTCCCTTCGACAGAGTTTCCCCAAATTTCTTCAGCAACACCGACTCGATCTCATCTTCTTCCATATCATTGCCCTTTATGGCACAAGTATATGAGGTCACGTGCTCGTGCGGGTCCGTTGTACCGTCATACTTCTGTACATCGGGCATTTTGAACCTCTTCGGGATCAGTTTCAGGGCCGCACTCGGTGGAAAAGGCCTTTGGATGTACCTTTTCGAATTCGGCCCCTTCAGCAAAGGTGGAGCCCCCGGTATCTGGTTCACCCGAGAATTGTATGTCTCGACCCTCTTTTCGGTCGAATCTACCCGTTTCGCCAAAGTTTCGAGCATCTTTAGGACCTCGGTAGAGGAGCCGGCTCCGGAGCCGTCGCTCTCAACCATTCGTGCCTCGTTTCTTCCGGTTTCGGCAGTACCCTTTGTCTTTTCTGGCCCTGCTTCACCCTTTCCGCTCTGCAGTTGGGCAATTGCTATTCCTTGCTCGGCGATTTCCGCTCTTTGTTCCTACAACATTTCAAAAATTAAACGTAAGTTAACACCGTCGTTTGGTTCGTCCGGCTCTCTCCGGCCCCGATCCCGGGACAATGTAACGGAATTGTGAGTATTTAGAGGATCAGTGGCCGGTAGGGCGGCATTTTCTTGATCCACGGTATTTTGCCGGTTGAGTCCCTCCCTTGAATCGACGGGGTTCGGGTCAGCGTGGTTTGGCAATGCCCGTAGTCCGCTTCCTTCGTTTTCCGCCACAATCTCGGTGTTATTGACATGGTCGGATTGTTCGATGTCAGCCATTTAGTCCGTTTTCGTAGAGACGGGCAGGGACGTTTTTTATTTTGACGAATATGATAGAAATCAAGGCCAAAGACCACTATTATCCTAGCCCCACGGTGGGCGCTAAACTGTTTACCCCGAATTTGGGAAACCAATTGAATTTGTACGCGGGTATAGGATATACGCTTGGATCTTGATGTGTATTTGATGGTGTAAAATAAGTGTGTGAATACGTAGTGAGAATACGGCTAACAATGATAATCTCTTTAATATTTGATGGTATAAACACAAATAAACACAATATAAATGGAAACAAACGGCCCTGGCCGAATCGGATATTGAAAGAGAGATTGTATATATGAACTCTTTTATTATGAATGTTCTTGGTGAGTAATGGAGCCAACCCTTACAAAGGAGGGGGATATGCCCTATTTATAGTGCCACCTCCATGGGTCTCATACAATGGGAACTAATAAAATAATAGTAACAAGGACAGCTCTGCACGAATTTGGTGGGATGAGACTGACGGCGCCGTCTGACACACGCATGGTAGGTAGTTGACCGTGACAGGACGCTACTGGCGCGTGGCCCGCATGCAACGGCTACTCGGACCAACGGCCATGAATGCTCAGATCACCGGGCTTGAATGCTCGGGTCACCGGGCTTGAATGCTCGGGTCACCGGGCTTGAATGCTCGGGTCACCGGGCTTGAATGCTCGGGTCACCGGGCTTGGCTGTTTCAACAACGTCGAAGGCAGACCCATCGGTACCCTTGCTCAGCTCCGGCCCAAGCGTTACCCCGGTCAAGGGCGAATAGTATCCGACACATCCTCATTCTTTCCCCTGGTTTCTCGTTCCACCGGTTTGCCTCATATCTGGTTTTTACCGTATACACACATACTATATATTTATGTACGTACCTTGTCATATAGGGTTAATGTGAACCCATAATTAACCATTACATTAGTTGCGAACGTTTTAAAGTTCATATCTATTCTTCGCAGGCACACCCTGCTTCTATACTTGTTTGCTACTCATCTATGATATGCTTCTGAATGAATGAAATTACGAAAAAAAAAAAAAGTGATTTTATTTTGTCATAAAGTTCTCCTGTTAGTCCTTTCTGACTCTCAAGATATAGATAAGATCTACATACACTATATTCTTTTTTATTTTGTGAGATTTCACTGAGCATGTTATCGTCGTCATCTCATGTTAGTCCTACTTGTGATAGTTTTCAGAAAAGTGAGAAAAGATTCCATGTATGACACGGCTGCTTATTATCTTTTAATTCATCCATGAAGACACTTTTTTGAGTTTCCATGCCATCTAATATAATCTTCCCGATCCTTTGTACAAATGTTACACGTCTTCCTTCCACTTCATGTTACTTGGCCAAATATCCTGGAATGTTCCTATAGGATATTTTATTTTCTTGGATACAACTTATATACTCCTATATATAGTGTTTATTAATTACGCAAAAATGTCATCACATCCTATTTAGCTTTTATTTTTATAAAATATGTTCAAACATTATTTTGGGTTTAATATAAATATTCTTTCGTCCATATGATTCAAGGATAAATTTTGTTTTTAATATGAAATGTTGGGAATATAGTCAAACCTTATAATGGCAGCTTTTCTCCGGATATTTTATGGCTGCTATACTGAGGTACTGTTATGTATATGTACTGGCATTTGATGTTTAGATCTCATTTAGCTGTTATAACCAAAAGTACGTAAACAATTTTTTCTGTACTATTTATGTTATAAATGAAAATAATATACTCGTTAATTTTAATGTCTCAATTGATTTTCATATCTTATTAATTAAAACTTAAAAAGAATAATAAATTACTCATTAATTCATAACTAGTACGATAGAGAATTAAAATCTAAGGAACATATTCATGAAAAATTAATTGAGAATTTAATTATTTCAAATTTGATCTAAGAATTCTACAATTGTAGGTTGTTTTGTAAACTCCAATCTTTTAATGATAATTCAACGCTTGAATTGATGAAGAATTTTGTACAAACTTTCAGCAAAAGGGAATTCAATAGCTTTCCCTTGAAGACATTCTAAAAGTTTAACAGTTGACTCTTCTATCTCACCCCAAGTAGCAGTAGGTTGAGGACCTTTATCAATGCTTCCGTTGTCACCTTTCGCATGCGATGTCTCTTGAAATTTACTATGTGCATAACATTAATGAAAATTTACACATAGTATATTTCTTACAAAATATTATTACACAATACTTGAGTATGGATTAAGCTTGTCAAGTGGGCCGGGCCAGCCCGAACCCGGCCTGGTAAACCCGGCCCACCACCGGCCCGACCCAAATCCACTAAGAGGTGTAAGGGGCTGGGCTAGGTGAGATTTACTAGGGGGCTGGGTCGGACAAGGTGGACAGCCCCCTAGCCCGACCCACCAGGGCACCTGCCAGACCCTGCCCACTTCAAATTAAAAAAAAAAAGATAAGTACTACATTTATTACTAATAATAAATATTTTAAAAACATTGTATCCCAATAAATTAGGAGTCTCTTTTTACGGAGCACTTTAGTTTTTTTTTTTTTTTAAATGTATTTTAAAGCTACACAATCTTGTTTTCTCAACAAATATGCCTTTGATACATTTTCAATATATATATATATTAGATTGTGATAGTTTTATATAAACGTAAAATTCCATTAGCATGTCATATATACTGTGGATACGTAGATTATATCAAATATAATACTCCCTCCGTTTCAATTTACGTGAACCTATTTCTTTATTAGTCCGTGCTAAAAAGAATGACCTCTTTCTATATTTGGAAACAATTTACCTTTATGCAATGATTTATAGCCACACAAAATATATGTGACTCATTTAACACCACAAGTTTGAAAGTTTTCTCTTCTTTCTTAAACTTCGTGTCCAGTCAAATAGACGTATCAACATCTACACAAATAATTTAAAATAAAACTTAAATTGATAACATATTCAAAACATACAAACTTGAACGGCGAAATATTGCAAATCAAAAGTTCAAAAGATACAAATTAAACGGCTAACATCGATGGGCAAATTTAAAGAAGAGATAAGCTTCAAAGTTCAATTTCATGCCTTTTCACAAGTGCCTACACAACAAACCGATACCCTCCTCCACCCCCCACCCCCTCCCCCTCCCCCAAAATAGGCTAATACCCAGCGCTCCGGACTTGTGAAAATATATGTCACCACAATGTTGACATTTAACATGTTCTCGTTTACTCGCTCAAAATGCATCCACGCCACACTTGGAGTTGATCTTTGGACTCGAGGAGAAGGTGGAGGTGGAGGATTATCCATGGAAGTTAAAAGTAGTAATGTACACTAGTTGAATAACAAATTTAGATAAAGAGAGAATTGTGTGAAAATGAAGAAGAATGAAGGGCTATTTATAGTTTGAAAATATGACTAAAGTGCAGTTATTCATAAATTTAAGGGTTCAAATAAAATTGGCAACGACTAGTTTTTTAAATTTACAACGGCTAGCTTTTTGAATTTGACAACTACTAAACTTTTTTTTTTTTTTTAGTTTAGAAATTTTATCATTAGATGTAAATGGTAAATGTAAATGTCTATTTTTGTATTAGAACTTAAAAAAAAAAAAAAAGAGAGAGAGAGAGACCCGGCCCACTAACTAAAACCCAGCCCAGCCTAATTAGCCCGAGGTGTAGCTCCTATCCGGGTAGGGGCTGGGCCGGACACCCTTTTTCCTCCCCCAGCTCGCCCCCCAGCCAAGCCCCTTAACAACAGCCCAGCCCAGCCCGACCCTATGTGGCCCACATTTAAATTTTTAGCCCGGCCCGGCCTGGCCCACTTGACAGGCTTAGTATGAATGTTATAGAGAGGTAATTTTACAAAGAGTGTATTGCTATAATGAATGTCACTGCTATTATAGATAATTAAAATATAACATGAAAATCGGTTCCGAAGATAATCCGACCGTTATAGTGAAATGTTGTTATAACGAATGATAATTATAGAGGGGTTTGACTGTATATCAACAAAGAAAAGAGAAACCTGCATGCAAATCTGATTGTGTATTAAATTTTTATATTCTCCAAAATATGTGCTAACGTTGTCTTTCTGAAAATTAAACTGATATATCGAACACTTTTGTACACGGATTTATGCGGTACGTGTTGAAAATTTCATACTCTTATGTAAAGTCATAAATTTACGTTTTGCGACTCTTATCTTTTTTGTTGTATAGGCTTTCTCTTAATTTAGTCAAATGATTTTGAGCTAATACCTGTTTTGAATTCTGAAGTAAAATATAGACGAATATTTTCGGACAAAGTCTGTATGAATTGATGAAATATGTGGAGTCGCTAGTGACATTTTGTAATTTATACAAAAGTTATAATTGACATATTATGCAAAAACAAAATCAATAATTGTGTCTTGACTTTTGTGTGGTATATGCTACACATAATTTAAAGTTCATTGCCATTTCCGATAAGTACACCTAATTTCAACTCAAACTAAAAAAGGATAAGAATATGATTTAGCACGGCTAGGTAATTTGCAATACGGAAAAGGGTAAAAATGTCTTTAAACTATGTGAAATTGAACAAAAATGTCTTTAAACTATGCTAAATTGAATAAAAATGCCCCTATTAGTACTTAATTGGGTCAACGATGCCCTTTTTCTAATAAACATATTTTTTCTTTTCTTTTTAAACACATTTTTTTTAATAAAATATTATTTTGAAAGAAACATTTTCTTGTTTCTTTTCTTTTAAATCCCCTTACCTAAATAAAAAGTGAGAAGCAATTTTTTTCTTCTTAGTCTTGTTTTATCAATGAAAATAAAACTACCCCGTGCACTTTTTTAACTGATAAATATAAGATCATAGTAACTCCATCATCAATTTTCATTTAGATAACAATATAATTCTTTTTCCAAAGAAAATAGGAAATATTTTGATTTCTTAGTCTTTTTCCGAATTGAAGTAGGATAAACATTTGTTGATATAATCCTTGATTATAAAGTTAAGTTACAACAATTATAATGCCATAAAATAAGAAAATTTATGGGGAAATTTCAGAAATATACAATTTGCTCACTTACATTGCAAAAGAATAGCTCAAAATTTACATTGCAAAGCTTTAGCCCAAAAACACATTTATACAGTATTATACACTTATATATAAAAGATAGGTACATTATGTATCTAAGTGTTTGAAGGTTTATAATGTGTAGGTATATACACTAAAATACGAACATATACACATTTATACACAATTATAAAAATATTGTATAATGTGTAGGTATATACACTAAAAAATATAATTATACAATATTATACATGAAAATACGCGCATATACACATTTATACACAATTATCCAAAAATATAGTATAAATTATTATACACATATTATACAACATTATACAAAACTCCAATTTTTTTTTTACAACAATTTTTAAAAACTCGATATACAATATTATACATTCAGTATACAAACATTACACAAAATTATAAGAGGTGTTTATATACTCATATACTTTATTATACAATACTCTACAACATTATACAAAATTATAAGAGGTGTTTATACACCCATATACGCTATTATACACTACTGTACAAAAACTAACTTCATCTACTTCCTTGAAAATCTAAGCACCAAATCCATCCAAAACACCTCAAAAGCTACACCACATCACCCTAAATTTCAAATTTAGATTCCTTAATACATACCCGATTTTTTGCAACAATACCCACTTAAAATGGAGCTTATTTATGGAAACCTGATTTCAGACTTTGGAGCTTCGAGCTTCAACAATGGCCAGTTACGGAGTTTCTCCTTCTTGTTCATGTTAAATCAATAGATAATCATGTTTTTTGGCTTCAAACAACAAATTCTATTCCACAAATTCGAACTCCTCGAACCAAATTAAAGACAACTTCGAAATCTATAAATGTGAAAATTGAGCTTTGTCATATACTTGGCTTGTATTTAAATAAAATTAATTACTCCAAGTATTGTTGTTAATATTTTTTTCATTTCATTATTTTCTCTGAATTGTTGAAATTTTACTGAAGACACTGTCACACATAGGCTTGTTTGGTGGAAGAAAAGATAGGGTGTTCATGTGCGTATGTAGAAATAAAAGAGAAGAGGATGAGGGAGTGGGTAGAGTGCGTATGTAGAAATAAAATAGAAGAGGAAGAGGGAGTGGGTAGAGAGAGAGAGAGAGAGAGAGAGAGAGAGAGAGAGAGAGAGAGAGAGAGAGAGAGAGAGAGAGAGAGAGAGAGAGAGAGAGAGAGAGAGAGAGAGAGAGAGAGAGAGAGAGAGAGGAGTGAGTGGGTTATTTTTTGTAAGATTTATAAAAATGGGTCAACTTTAGTAGCATTGTTACCCTAATTAACATAGGATGTAATTATCTCAAATTGATTACATTGCTTCAAATCACAAAATAACTTTAAGATACCGTCGATGAAGGTATTATTGACTCTTTTTTCATTTTAACTTTAAAACCAAGAATTATATTTACTCAATAATCAATAAGGGAGAAATATCTACTCAATAATCAATAAGAGAGAAATTAAGATCTAATTTCTTAACAACAAAACTAATTACTACTAAATATGGTATACTACAGTTTTACTACTTCTCGAAGTTCTATCTTTACAAGTTCTTTGACAAAATTTATTATCCATAATGTTATAAAATAAAAGCTATAAAGTAAATACACCAAAAAAAGTTTATAAAGAGAGACTGATATATTATTCAATTTTGAACTAATATACAAATGTATATATGAACGTCCTATTTATAGAGGAGAAGTAACTTGTTGGCCAAGTAACTAACTTGGTCACCGAGCTACTAAATGAATTCTGCGTATTAAACTTGGTTTCTAAGTGAACTTAGTCTCCAAGTTAAACTTGGTTTCCAAGTTAATGGACAACCACATTAAATATTTACAACACTCCCTCTTGGATGTCCATTATTAGATAATGTTCCTCATTAAAACCTTATTAGGAACAACGTTGTGGGAAAAAGTTCTTATGAAGGAAAAAGAGTTCACATATCTAGTAATACGCTTTGAATGCTACCTCATCAAAAACCTTACCAAGAAAACCCAATGGGACAATACTTGGTTAAGGGAAAAAGAGTACAATACGTATTTCACTCCCCTTGACGAAGACCAAAATTCAGATGTCGGAGTCTTTGCATTCCAATCTTGAATATCATCTTCTCAAGAGTTGATGTTGGCAAGATTAGTGAACAAATCTATAGGATTGTCACTTGAACGAATTTGTTGCACAACAATATCACCATTCTTCTGGAGATCATGTGTGAAGAATAACTTTGGTGAAATGTGCTTCGTTCTATCTCCTTTTATGAAGCCTCCTTTTAATTGAGATATGCATGCAACATTGTCTTCATATAATGCTGTGGGTATTTTTGTATCACACTTTAAGCTACATCTTTCTCTAATAAAATATATCACTGATCTCAACTATACACATTCTCTATTTGCTTCATGAATAGCTATTATCTCAGTATGATTCGAAGAAGTAGCAACAATGGATTGCTTTGTAGATCGCCATGATATAGTAGTACCTCCGCATGTAAACAGATAGCTTGTTTGAGATCGAGCTTTATGCGGATCAGATAAGCATAACCAACGAGATCTGTAATGCTATTGTTAGCATAAAATCCCTTCAGATATCAAAATATATTCTTAACTCCGTTCTAATGTCTTCTTGTAGGCGAAGAGCTATATCTTGCTACCAAATTAACGGAGAACGCTAGCGTTAGCAAGATACATTAGTGCATCAATTACCCTAAGACGTGGTACTTCAGGACCAAAAAGCTCTTCATTTCTTCCTGAGGTCGGAACGGATCTTTACTCGTTTAAAATGAGCGAACTACCATTGGAGTACTTAATGGATGCACATTGTCCATGTAAAATATTTAAAACTTTTTCGGTCTAAGCGGGTTGATGGATAAAGATTCCGTCTGCTAAATGTTCAACCTACAATCCAAGACAAAGTTTTGTTTTTCCAAGATCTTTCATCTCAAATTCTTTCTTTTTAAATATTCAATCGCCTTTTGGAGCTCTTCTAGAGTTCTAATTAGGTTTATGTCATTAACATAAACAGCAAGTATAATGAACGCTAATTTTGTTTTCTTAATAAAAACACATGGACAAATGACATCATTTGTATAACCTTCATTTATCAAGTACTCACCCAAGCGATTATACCACATGTGCCCTGATCGTTTCAAACCATATAATGATCTTTGTAATCTGATTAAATGCATCTCCCGAGACGTTGAACTAATTGCTTTAGGCATGTTAAATTCTTCAGGAATATTCATATAAATTTCATTATCAAGTGAACCATAAAGGTAAGCTATGATCACATCCATAAGATGTATTTCAAGGTTTTCACATACAACTAAACTGATGAGATATCGAAATGTTATGCTATCCAAAACGGGTGAATATATTTTTTCATAGTCGATACCGGGTCTTTGAGAGAATCCTTATGCAACAAGGTTGTCTTGTATCTTACAATTTCATTTCTCTCATTCTTTTTCCACGCAAAGACCCATTTGTGGCCAACTAATTTTACACCATTAGGTGTTTGGACTACCGGTCCAAAAACTTATCAATTGAATTCACTTCTGATTGAACTGCCTCTTACCATTTTGGCCAATCATATCTTCGTCGACATTCTTTGGCAGATTGAATGTAACATTATATGCCAAAACATTATCCACGATAATCTTCGATTGATTCAAATCTATCCCATCACTGGAAGAACTTAATAATAGTTCTTTACTTACTTGAGTCTCGGGTTCCCTGATATCTTCAGGAGTATCAGGATTAACTAGATCTTGAATATTTTCATGATATTCTTTCATAGTGTCATTCTGATCTTTTTTTGTGCTTCTTTTTCTAGGATTTTCATCTTTGGAATCCAATGGCATACCACGCTTCAGGCGTGTATGAGATACAGAGTGACACTTGTATATTGTCCCTTTGGGACATCAATTCGGATAGACACATTCTCTGCAGGGATATGTGACTTAGTTATTCTTTTCAAATTAGTAAATCCATCTGGAATTTGATTTGCTATTTTCTACAAGTGAATAATCTTCTAGATCTCATGTTCACATATAGGGGCACGTGGATCAAAATGAGAAAGTGATGAAACTTTCCACGCAATTTCTCTTTTAATTTCTTTTCTGTCTACCCCTAATTGTGGGAAATTTGTTTCATCAAATCGACAATCTGCAAATCGAGCAATGAATAAATCTCCCGTTAATGGATCAAGATAACGAATAATAGAGGGTGATTCAAACCCAACATATATTCCTAACCTTATTTGGGGCCGCATCTTAGTAAGCTGTGGTGGTGCAACATATACAGCACAACCAAAGATTCGAAAATGAGCAATATTTGATTCACGACCAAATACTAATTTTGTCAAGGAGTATTTATTATAATGAATCGGTCAGAGACGAATAAGAGATGTTGTATGTAAGATAGTATGACCCCAAACGGTAGCTAGCAATCCTGTTTTCATAAGTATTGGTCCTGCTAGCAATTGTAGTCGTTTAATAAATGTATCTGCAAGGCCATTTTGGGTAAGAACATGAGCTATAGGATATTCAACTTTTATCCCAATTGACAAACAATAATCATCAAAAGATTGAGACGTAAATTCTCTGGCATTATCGAGGCGTATAGCTTTAATGGGATAATCCGGAAACTGTGCCCTTAAGCGTATTATTTGTGACAATAATTTTGCAAAAGCCAGGTTGCAAGACGATAAGAGGCACACATGAGACCATCTTGAAGATGCATCTATTAGGACCATAAAATATCTGAATGACCCACAAGGTTGGTGAATAGGTCCACATGTATTCCCATGTATACATTCTAGAAAGGCAGGGAATTCAATGTCAACTTTCATTGGTGATGGCTAAGCTATTAACTTACCTTGAAAACAAGCGGCACATGAAAATTCACCACTTTTAAGAATCTTCAGGTTCTCAAGTGGATGTCCATTTGAATTTTTAATAATTTGTCTCATCATTATTGATTCAGGGTGACCTATTCTGTCATGCCAAATCATAAAAGTACTTGAATCATTAAACTTTTGGTTTACGATTGAGTGTGCTTCAATTATACTAATTTCTGCATAATACAGGCTAGAAGACAAAGTTGGTCATTTCTCCAAAATATATTTCTGGCCGGAGATATTCTTTGTAATGCCAAGATATTCATTATTTATTTCATTTAATGTCTCAACATGATACCCATTACTGTAGATATCTTTGAAACTTAACAAGTTTTTTGAAGATTTAGAAGAGAATAATGCATCTTCTATAACAAGTTTCGTCCCCTTATGCAGAAATATGGTAGCTCTTCCGGAGCCTTCAATCAATTTCAAATTGCCAGAAAAGTATTTCTTATCTTTGAATATGACATGCGTTTTTCCACTGTCAATCACACAAATATCTTCATGATTGGTCATTGATCCAAACAAAATTTGAGGAATTTCCATATAGTATGTTGACACCCAATTTTATCCCCCCTTTTTCATTTAATTAATTTCACTATGCTTCTCAGTCCTGAAAATTCCCCAAAATGAGTTTGGAATATTTTAATTAATTACTACACTAATTTTCGAGATGTTATTTCTCTAATTTAAGATCATTTTTATTGTTTCTTGAAAATTACCAAACATACTATTTTATAATTAAAAATTACTAAACATCATACTTTATAATTAAATCACTCAAAAATAGTGTTGGTATTTTTATATCAATATTGGAGTTGGAATTTTTCCTTTAATCCTATTTATTACTATGTTAATCATCTTTTTCTCTATTTTAAACTAAATATGTATATTAAATTACTTGCATTGTAATTTAGATAGATGTATATTTTTGGGAATTAATTAGGACAAAGAAGCATACTTTAATTAATTGATTGAAGTAAAAAGGGATTAGAAATTAAATCATCTACCCATAATGTTGGGCCAATTCCCTTTTCCCCTTAACCAAAATCTGTGGCCCAACCGCCCCAGCCCAATTCACCAACCCGTTTACCCGGCCCATACCCACCTAAACTTTTCACTTCAACCAAATGAACTAAACGACCCATTTTCCGTTCAATCAAAAACCAAACAGCCCTAATTTATACTCTCATCTCCTCTCTCCTCAATCATCGCTGCCACTCCTTTCTCCCATCACATCACATCACATCACTTCACTTCACCACCACCACGCCCAACAGACCGCCGGACAAACACGATAGCCGCCTCCACTGCTACCATGTCTCCTTTCCCTTTGATTAACGTGGTGGCAGAGCCAATAGGAGGTCATGTAAACCTCTGTAGAAGAGGAGCGCAATGAACCATTGGTTTCAAGCTCGAATCTCCTTCAACCTGGTGGGTAAAGGGTCTTTTCAGTCTGTTGGAGCCTAAAACCATGAAGAATCCACTAGATTCGGACCTCTAGCCTTCAAATCGTTCTGAAAAGGTGAGAATCCGTCACTTTTTTTCTTCATCATTTCATTTTTTCGAAAATTTAGAATTTTCCCCTCTTTAATTCAAAATTCATAGGCAAAAAGCTTCTTGAAGAAGCTGTTGAAACACCCCAACCTTCAGCTATAAATACAACCATCCATGGGCTGTTAAAGAGGGGTGAACAATTGAAAAAATCCCTTTATTTCATAATTTTCTTGACAACCAAAAATTACCTTAAGTTTCGACAATTGAAAAAAAAAAGATCCCTTGTCTTTAATATAAACAACTGAAAATTCCCCACTGTTTTTTTAAGCTTCTTAACACTCAGAAAATTCTATTGTTAACTCTTAAGTTTTTTTTTTTTTTGGGTTATCAAAATCTTCTTTCAAGTTCTCCGTTAAACAACAAACTACTTTGAGCGAATTCGAAGACTCAACGATGATAGTGGCCTCAGTTCACTGTCCCAGAGAAGTTAATCACACTCGTCTTCTCTCCGGGTTTAACGGACTGAAATGTGATCGGTCAATGGTTGTGGCTGTTTGTCTGATTCTGTGGACTTGAACCCAGTTACTTCCTTATTTGCTCTAATTTGTCTCATAAAAATGGTTAAGGAATATGAACTACAGTTAGGAATTGTCAACTACCTAATCGACTATGTGCGGTAGTGTTCACTTCATCTAAAAAATGTTGTTTTTCGTTACTCATGAGATTTTTTTTTTTGTGTGTTAGAGAATCAATATGCGACAAGAAAAAATGGTAGATTATGAATTTTAAAAGTGGAACATACCTGCTGTAACTACCCCTCGTTTCTCTCTGTTTTTTTTTTTGTGTGTCTGATGAGGTGTTTCAAAGAATCCTTATCAGGTAAAAAAGGGGGTTGTGTTCTTTGTTTGTTATTTCTGCTCGTTCACACGCTATCCCCACAGTTTCTCCACATGAATTTATGGTCTTTTGTTGTATTTATTTTTGGGGAAGGTTAATGAGAACTTCATAAGACATAAGAGCTGTTTCGGATGCTACTGCTTTGCTATAATGTCACTAAAATAAATCAGTTTTGAATGGCCTTGTAGGTTTAGGAAAGTCACTATTTTGATTAGAGAAAAAAGAAAAGTTACCATTTTTGGTCGAACCAAAAAGTTACCGATTCGCGAAAATTAAATTCGTCAAATCTGTGTTTAACTTCGTCGCTGGGCTAATTTCTCTGTCTTGCGAGTTGCTCTCATTATATGGCTAACTAAGATAGTAATCATCTTCGTCCGCGGCTTACATTTCATTTTTCAGGTTATCAAACTAAAAAGAAAACGTAGTGATTTTTCTTATTATTTATTCAGTTATGTTTGTTTGAACCTGCTTGTCTTCTGTTTGTTACTAGAATGGTTGAGATGAGCTAACATCACTTGGCAAAAAATGGCAGTCTAACATCTCAAACATACTAGCATCCTGTTGTCTTTTTTTTTTTTTTTTTTTTTAAACTCCATCCATTAATCTAGAGGGACTATTTTTATCATAATTCTAGCTGAAAACATTACATAAAGATTTTGGCGTAAGTTGTGAGTTTCAAAAGCCAACTTGCCGACCCTTTAGGATGTAAACCTGCGTCTAAACCAGTGTTCGTATGGATTCTGAAATGCTGCAATATTGAAATATAAATAAGTTCACGAGGCAGTAAGAATGCCAAGATTGGTTTTAAAATCTTCCTTGTTTTAGGTATGTGTTAATTGGTTCATGTTGAAATTTTGAGTAGGTTTGTTGTGACTTTAGTCTTCTCGTTTTAAAATCACTACTATAAGATTTTGGAAAGGTTTTTAACTTAGTAGCATATCTCTTTAGCTAAATCCCCCCAAGTAGTGAAAGTGCGTTGTGGATTTACATTCTATGATTGCTTGGGCAGTACTTTTGAGCTTTACGTCTTTAAACTTTGCTTCCTATAATGTTCAAATGGTCAAGTTTGAGATTTTATCACATGAAACAGAATTGAAATTATAAGGTAGTAGGCAATCCCTTTGTTTTTGGGATTGTTATGTAATTACATGCTGTCAAGACCTGTTGTGTCTGGAACCAGTTGTACACATATAGAGTTTTGTGTGAGTCCATTACTAGCTTCGAGTTTTGTAGTTGTGAACTTAGTGTGACTTTTTGGTCTCGTTTTGTTCATCTCTGTTTATTTTGACGAAGGGGATATTCATGTGAGCTCTAGCGCTTTAGAATAAGTTGGTTGGACAGATTTGAGGTTACACTTGCAACAGTCCCGCTATGCTTTTGTTTAGAATTACTTTTACCAGGGATTACTTTCAGATAGAATTTGTTACAGTACATGTTAAAAAATGTGTTTTACTTGACGAAAGGTTTCCATTCTTGTTATAAATTTTGGGCTTTGATGTTCTGGAAAGTCATGGCTAACAAATCCTAAAAAAAAAATATAAGAAAATCAATAATCCTTTCTACAAACCTGGGATAGCGACGTCTTTTATGTCATTTGGTTATTAGGTTCTGTGAGAAAGAAGGATTTGAACACAAGATAGGATGATTGTTAGTTTGTTGTGATATAGTCATGTATTTTGGGATCATTTTAGCTTATTGAAACTAGGAAAAGCATGCTTTCAACAGTAGGCTTCCCTTTACTTGCTAAGTGTTTTGGTTACCCCGAAGCGTCTGAACTCATCTCTATTGTCTCGGTTAAATGTTGTTAGTTTGTCTTACTACTTTTTATCTTTGGCTAACTGCTATCCTATTCTTTTGGATTAGAAGTTGCAGCCTGCGTTTGAAAAGTTTTATGTATTGAAGACATGTTGTGGAATTAACTAGCTGTATTTATTGCATTTCTTACTTACTATATTTCTTTTGTTAAGACTGCTTCTAATTCCTTTTCCTTTTTCTTTTGCATGAACACACTTGGGAGAATATTGGAGTTGTGGCAACTCCAAGTTTAGCCTGGAATTAGGAGTAAACAGTAACTGCGGTTTTGTTCGAGCTAGCAATCCCATCTCATTCGTGTCTCGAGTCCATATCCCTTCTCCTTTCTTCAAAATTATTGTGTCTATATATTATCATACGCACATGTTTGTTTACAACTTTTGACTAACGTTTTTGTGGTTTGTATTTATAAGCTTGTGTTTGCAGCCTATTAGAGTAATCTCATAAATCATATCAACCTTTTCAGGATGCAAGGAAATCGGGATTTTTAAAAGATGAAACTGGAGATTTCTTTTCAAATAAAGATTTTGTTGACAATGTTTTCCAAGTGTTTCAAGTAAGAGTTAGGTATAGAATATGCAAAGGCTCACATATGGATTTTTAGAAGTGAGAAAAAACGCTAGTTTTGGAGGATTAAAAATGAGAATTTTAGTGGCTCTAAATTTCGGTAAAACAGTAGTTAAAATGTGAGTTTTTGCACTTTAATGGATCTGGCCCAAATGTTTAAAGATAAAAGTCCAAACACATCTTTACTTTTCAGAATTCAGTTTGTACTAACACTTTGAGCAGGCTAAATGTAATAATACAAGGATTCCTATTAGGGCCCAAGTATAGTGGCTTAAATATTTTTAAAAACTACAAGGTATATACTCTACTTTATAGACAAAGATATTATTTTACATGTATTTCTTTAATGATTTTTCTCATCACATGCACATGTATATCTCGTATTAATTATTTTCCTTTACCATGAGTATATCTATATACTATTTTTATATACAAGTATATATACATACTATCTTATTTTCAGTAATTCTTTTAATCATATTTTCATCACGTGTATACATATATACTATTTCCATATCACAAATAGCTGTTTTTAAACAATTATATATCCTTTTTTTCATAGGATATAAATGTCGCATATATACATTATTTTCTTATAAAAATTACACCCCCTCATTATTCTATATTATACATACTACTCTTATATAAGATAAATGTCGTACATATGATTAGCATTAACTATTTCCTTTATAAATATGCATTTACTCACATAGTTATAATTACCTTAAAACCCCTTTTTTATACAAATAGTTTTGAGAGAGTAGTTTCTTTTCCGCAATTGTTTAAATAGGTAATAATAAATAATAAATAATTAAATAATCCCCCTCTAGTGTTAATTAAGCTAAGTTTAAAGACTGTCTTCGGATAGGCTCTGAGGAATGCTTAACACCTTCCCCTCGAGGTAAATAAAACCCTTATGCAGAATCCCACAGGTTTCAAAGACTAAAAAATGGAGTTTACATTTTTACAAATGGTTTCCTAATATTTCTTAAAATTAGGTGGCGACTCTGAAATTTGCAAAACCAAAGGAAACATAGTCATAAGTTGTGAACTAGTTTTAATCCGTTAAAAATAGGACATAACAGCATGACGACTCCGCTGGGGATAATCTAGATTTTGACTTTAGCAGACTTAGTTTACGAAGTAGATACTTGAGAGATTCTTGTTTATTTATATGTATTTGTTATTACCTGTTGTTTACATATTATTAATTGCTTCACTGCTATATTTGAAAGGACGAAAGCCAAAGCCAAACTTGCGTTCCTTATTTGGTTGAAAAGCACTACATGTTACTGCTTTCCTTACACTGTCATCACACTTCCTATCGAGTCTTGGTCGCACACATACACACAATGTACACGCGAGTTGTGCTTCTCCGAATTTCTTTTAAATTCTTTAGTTTCAGAGGTCGGTATACGAGCCTAACTCCGAGCCACCTCACAGTTGTCCGGTCCCACTCTCAAAATCTAGAAAAAATAATCTACTCTTAGAAAGTCATGCTGCATACACCCTAGGCAGGACAATCGAAGGTATTGTCGCTGCAAATAGGAAACCGCCCTTGTGTCAAAAGGTTCGAGACCTAACAACATATCTTTTTGTGTAAAACAATGAAAACAATCCACAAAATTTGGACACTACGGATTCAGATCAAACATGTTGGCTTTCTTTAAAGTTTCATCCATGTCGTGGATGTAGAGTGTCTAAAAGCTCCGCCTACATTCGACATCCTGTTGAGTCAACATGCGTAGAGTATTATCAAGACTCCGCCTACATTTGACGTCCTTTTCTAGTCAACAGATGTGAAGTATTCTCAAAACTTCACCTACGTTTGACATCCCTTTTAATCGACGGACGTGGAGTATTCTCAAGGACTCCACCTACGTCCAACATCCTCTTTGAGTCAACAAACATGGAGAATTCCCAAAACTTCGTCTACATTTGACTCCCCTTTTTCCTAGTCATCAACAGATGAGGAGTTATTAAAAGCTCCGCCTTCATTTGACATCCTTTGTTGTGTCACTCTTTCGGCGATGTGGATTTAAGGTTTATCCTCTCTCTTACATTCCTTATAAACTGCCATGCAACTCGCTTCTCTTATTCATTACCAAACGAACTCCCTCATGGCATCTCATGGTATTTTCATAAGGATTATTGGGACTTCTTCGGCCTTACCTTTTTTCAAGCCACACTTTTATTAATGAAGAGCTTACAATTTTTTCTGAATCCAAATGTGTCAAATGGATCATTTACCATAAGTTTGTGTGCAACGTAAGCCTACCTCCAGCAAAAAGAGGTCATGCACAAACTTAGGAAGAGTAAAATTTTGTGTAACTTGTTTGTTAGCTTAGACTGCTTGCTGAGTGATCTATTTTGTTGCGTAACTTTTGCTGCCAAGTGTACTAACGTCGTCTTCCTTTTGCAGGAAGATGGATCGTTTAGTTTAAATTTATAGTTACTTACATATCTTAGACATATTACGATTTAACTAATCATCATATTGTGTTGGAGTATCCGCTAACACTACTTACTCTCTTAGCCCACCACCCACCCATCATGGGTCCTCAGAATTCACTGGTTTTCTAACCTAGAAGCACATTTGCTCCACGACGAAATCCAAATCTTACATGCATCCCCTCAATCCCTTTGAGTCCTGCATATTCTTTCGAACGACACATGATTAGTCTATTCTATCGCAGCTATTCTAGCAATGTCAATCATATCACAACGACTTTCTGGTCATCGGCGATATGCTATTCTTCTTCGAAAAATCGATTTGAGTTGAACTTCAGGAACATGTCAGATCCTAGTGATTAAACCAGTAGAGGACGAATTCGCGTGCAGCTAATCGAGAACGCAACAAGTCAGAATCGACTGACTTCAGCCCAGAGTGACCCGAATAGAATGAGAAATCACTGATATCACTGAAATGCTGATCGACCCCGTGAGGCCATTGGACGTAGCCTCAAAAGTTTCTTCCGTTACTCCTTTCGACATAAATATTCTAACCGCTTTAGATATTTCGATAGGATACGAAATTCAATGTCCAAGACTTTCTTGGGTTATACGCCGCATTAAAAAAAAATTGATTGAGAAAAGACGGGAAAAAGCATGAAGAAAGACTCAAGCGACAAGATCCGCCCTACGCAACGCGCTCTCATTAAAGAGAGCACGATCTTGGAACTACGTGCGACCTGATTTCCCTCGACGGGATATGTAGGCAGCTTAGATAAGGCTCGATCCCCTTAGAATAGGAAATTTTATTTCCCCTCTTTTTCTAACGATGATAAGACGTTGCGAGTGAAATTCTTGAAGAACAAGTGTTGGTCTAAAGGACTAGGATGTTCGGTCAAATCATCTCGAAACACGCCAAGGAAACATCAAGAAAGCCTTCCCAAAAGCGGGGGTAGATTCTCGGAGGACGCTCCGAGATTCAGCTATAATCAGGATCTGATACGAACCAAGACCGAGATGTTTAACTCCCCATCCTTCTCTTCTGGATGCAAGCTTTTCTTACTCACCAAATTCATCGCATTCGCTATCTTCTTCAGTCTAAGTGGAATTTCCATACTAAAATTCATCTTAGGCATGCACTTAAAAAAGATAATTAACAACAAAAATTGCATTTTTTTTCCCTAGAAGCATTATTCCACTTTGAGGTTGACTTGTACCGAATGCCTAAATTCGTTGCGAATCTACTTCAAGAACGAAGTAACAATGCCAAAGAATTTTCCCACAACCAGTGATAGTTTGAAGACCTTGCAAACATGAGACAACTACGAGATCCAACACGGAGAATCTCTTCGCTTACCCAAATCCAAGCTACGCTTCTAATCCGATCGCGAATGTCTCTTCTACTAATCAATCTCACCTTACTCTTGCTGACGATATGTTTGCAAATACTATCCAATACGGTACCTACCCTTGCGTATCGAAGCTCCACCTAATGTTCGGCAGATAGATGCCAACAAGCTACCGGGATATCAATACACGAAGAAAGGCGTCCCTATCTCTACTATCAGGGGCGAGGAAAGACGACCGACCATACAAATCTCTACAAAAGAAACACTATCTCAAAGAATGATCGGAGAGAGCTCTCAAGATTTATCATACAATTAGTTGGCAGCTTTTCCATTCTTCCCCTGCCCGCCCTTTTGCTATCGTTTATCTGTACGTCTTTTATAATTGAACTACGTTATGACCTGATTCCATTTGGATACGTAGGCAGCCTGAGTCAGGCTCTGTCATATCACATTACACATCATTTCTTTTCATTTGTACCCCCGAACTACGTACAGAACAGATTCCTATTTGGGATACGTAGGCAACCTGAAAAGGTTCGGTCATACCCTTAGGAACCCTTTTATTTGTAACGTAACCATAGATTAGAGGATCGATCTCATCATCGAAGACATCACGACACTTGGCTTGAATACGAAGAAGCGTCATCAGAAGAACAGACTATGCAAAGACACCGTTTGGATGCAAGCGTCAAAATGGAGAAGCTCAATGCGTTTCGGAACATGTCATGATCTAAAAAATGATAGAGTTTTGTTGCATTTATAGGTAGTATATACACATACATATCCGATTTCTAAAAACCATTTTTTTTCAAGTGCATTTCTGTACTTTTCCACCTACCAAGTCTCTGGACAGAGGTCTCAGCAACCGAAGAAGCTCAAAGGATTCAAGTGACAAGGCTAGGGCCACGATCGACACAAATCAACACCTCCTCCGAAACTAAGAATTTTTCTTTGAGTACAGGATTGACAGGAATTGGGACGAGAGGACATTGAAATGAGCTTCCAGCGAAGGCGTCACAAGATCTATCACTACATATGAGCCAAAATAACCTTCTCCTATTTTATTTTGTTATCTTAACTTATACACCTCTGAACGTTTCGTGTATATTTGCAGGTATCTCCAGGAGCAGAGTAAAGGTGGGGCCCCCCGTAGCAGCCATGTTCCTCAATAAAACTTCGCCAATCGGAGATCTACCTTCTAACTGCATTAAATAACTCCGCCAATCGAAGATACGATCTAACTGCGAGTAACTCCGCCAATCGGAGATCTACCTTCTAACTGCGTCGAATAACTCCGCCAATCGGAGATACGATCTAACTATGACTTACTCCACCAATCGAAGATACAATCTCACTGCGACTAACTTCGCCGATTAGAGATACCATCTAATTGCGTCAACTAACTTCGCTAATCGAGGATATCGTCTAACAACATCAATGACCTCGCCAATCGGGGACCTCCGTGTAATTTCGCCAACAACTCCGCCAAACGGAGGTTGTACTTTACATTACAGTTGCTTCGCCAGTCGGAAGTCTTTACATTACAATTGCTTCGCCAGCTGGAAGCTTTACATTACAATTGCTCCGCCAGCGGGAAGCCTTTACATTACAGTTGCTCCGCCAGCCGGAAGCTTTACATTATAGTTGCTCCGCCAGCCAAAATCCTTTACATTACAGTTGCTCCGCCAGCCGGATGCCTTTACTTTATAGTTGCTATGCCAGCCAAGGGCCTTTACATTACAGTTGCTCCACCAACCGAGAGCCTTTACATTACAGTTGCTCCGCCAGCCGGAAGCTTTACATTTCAGTCGCTCAGGAAATCGGAGATTAAACAATATGAGTTGCTCCGCAAATCAGAGTTTTCAACACGGTTGCTTCGCAAATCGGAGATTTTAATTATGTCAAGTTTTCGCTAATCGGAAGCAGCTCTGCGAATCGGGGACTTCAATTCTAGTTTGTCTACAATCTCTTACTTTATTTTTTATATTATTATTACATTACAACTTTGAACTGCACGGGTATCTGTACATATTTTGCAGGTTAACACAATACAACGTGGAACTATCTCCGACACAACGAACTGAGGCACCCCCGCTTGATGAGGACATCAAACTCACAAGTTAGAGTCAATGAATCTGCTCTCCGCTTTAGCTCGCCAATCAGTTTTTCTTTCAGTTTTTAAGAGGATAGTTACTTTCTCTGAGAATCTACATTCTGGAGACTTAGTCAAATTCTTCCCACATCAAGGTCGTCAAATGCGATACTGGGACAATTTCAAGGGTCAATCCTCTGCGACGGGCTGATATGATCCTATGACAGCACATAGATGCATTTGTGTTGAGTCTCGATTATGGGTGTGTTGCGGCCGCCACATTTATAATCAGGAGGCTTCAAAAGTACATCTCGTCTTCTTCAAAATCTTTTTCATCAGCAATCTTCAAAATCTTTTTCATCAGCAATCTTCTCCCTCCAAACTTACCACATCTTCTAACAACATCTAGTGTCACCATAATTCGACACTGGGACAAATTTTGAGGATCCTTCAAAATTTTCTATCTTCTTGTTTTCTTTAAAACCCATCTGAATTAATTCCTATCCTCTTCAATACGCAGGGTACTCAGAGTTAAGCCAGTCGTATTCCATTCTAGCTATTTTCGTTCATGTTGAAACTACTACCTTTTCTATATCCCAAACCCCGTGTGACTATAACTACAACACTGGGGCAAAATTTTTAGGATCACTCAAAAATTGCTACAACTCAAGCCTTCCCAAAACTCCAACAACCTATTCTTTTCCCACCAACCTGACTTCCGTTTCTTGCAGGAATAGCTCAGTTCCGAGCACAACCATACTCATTCCATTCATGCTAAAATCCTTCTTCTCCATAACAAGTAAGGCCAGTGTTATCATAATTCAGACCTGGGGCAAAATTTTGAGGACCTCTCAAAATTTTACCATTTCCTTGTTCGAACTACATCGACCTGATTCTCTTATGACCCGAGATATGTAGTTTAACCACTAGAAGATGTGAAATCATTTCAGAATATTTCTTGAACCTCATCTCTCAGTATTACTGCTGCAGGACATACTCGAAGTAGGAAAATTGGAGAATGTTTTCTCCAGCATATCATGATCAGTAACATTTTCACCACATAATTTCAACTGAGAAATAATTTTAAACATGGTGGAATTATACGCACATATAGATTTAAAATCTTATTGCCTCAAATGGATCCGATCAAAATGTGCTTGCGGAAGCACAAATATCTTCACGTGGTCATATCTATCTTTCAAATTATTCCACAGCATAATAGGATCTTTAACAGTGAGATATTCCATTATCAAGCTCTCGTCAAGATGATGGCGGAATACATTGCCTTGGCACAGTCTTGAGTCGATGCTTGATTGTCATGACCCAACCCACAGGTCATGCGGGCACCTACCATACGACGAGAACTAGTAGGCGACCCCTTACCTAAAAGAATCCGACACTTAAAGAGCATGTGACAATCATCATTAAAAATAATAAAAATTAAAATAGACATTTATTACAGACCCGTTTCAACATAAGTAAATTCGCAACAACCCCGGGATCTAGTCTAGACAGGTACAAGAGCTCCTAAAATACAAGAAGACAAAATAATTGACACTGCCTCCGCCGGAAGTGAGATGGGCGAAGCTGTAGGGGAATATCCGATAGCCCATGCGGCAAAACTTCAACTAAAACCTGCAACACATCTACACCACAAAAGGGCATAACAAGAGTAGTATCAGTACACCACACGTACTGGTAAGCATCATAGGTCGACTAAGATTTGTATCATGCATATTTCATAAAATCAATAGAAAGAAACAAGCCAGTCAACAGACATGAATATCAATAATCACAACGAGTCAGCCAAGGACAATCACAATCAAATCACTAAGATGTCAAACATCACAAACACATATGCCCCAACGGTATAAGTTTACCACAATAACCTCACTCGCTGTACATACATGCTAGCTGATGTCCTTGCTCAGTAGCCATGACCTGCAGGGGACCCATGGTGTCCATGTACCACTCATTCCGGAATACTCCTCGGACCCGAGCACAAACCTTCGCCCGGAACGAACCTCGGTCACAGATTTCAATTCGTATACATATATGTAATTCCAGTACTCAATCCCACAGCCACAAGGCCGGATACACAGTGCCATACTTAGCCTTACCTGTTACTTGTGTTTTCGCATGAACAAATGCAAATGCAATGCACGAGACTACATGACAAATTGATCATAATTGTAGCCCTTGATGGTCGTAATGTAAACCCAGCTCCATATAATTCAATTTATACAACCTCTTGATTACAAGGAAACAACCACACAAACGTTAAACAATAAGATATACACACGGAATTCACCCCCTCTAGGGTTGCAACAAGTAAATATGAGGTATCTCCGTAGTGACAACATCATTCTCTACTGCACTAAATCCTTATTATTATCGCCCTAATTATACCCTATTTAAATCACATTGCAAGTCCGTCCAACCAAACTCCGTGTCCGAAGACCTAAGCATGCATTCTACCGTCAACTCTAAGTGTATATACGATTAGCTAATCAAAATCTAACTAAAGTAAACCGTAACCTACATCTTTGGCGAATAGATATTTGATACTCCATAATTTGCTCGTCTTTTGACCTCCATCCGAATCCATGAGCGAATATTATCTGTAGGGAAGGGTGGAAAAAGGATTAGAATGGTTTTCTTTTTCTTGGGGGTCATGGTTTTTCTTTCAGGAGGAACCCTAGGAGCAGCCCTTGAGAGTCTTATGTTTGAAAAAGGAGAGAAAATAGACTAAGTACACAATTTCGGCCATTGTTGCGGCGGTCCTAAGGCCGCTATAGCGGTACCGCTTCGACGGTCCACTGACCGCTATAGCGGTCCGCTTTAATTTCTGGCCCGAAATTTTCCAAACCCCTTCGAACTTGATTTTTCCCACTCCTAACTCTTAAAACATGTTATGAAGCTTATTAACTACAACCTTAGACTTAAATTGGGCATGGTTTCGCGAAATATTAAATAACGCCCGGACGGGTCGTTACATTAATTTTTATCTTTGATGGTATTTCCAGACCCATCGCATCAAGATGAATTTCGGCATCAAGAACCCAAGACAGGAAGATTTTGCCAGATATATCTAAGGCAACATATTTGCGTTTAGAAAGATTTGCAATCAATTAAGAAAAAGAAAGTCAATACCTTCGAGGCTTTCAAAGTATTTGCTCGAGATGGTAAAGTCCCGTGCTGATAACATGTTATAAAATAAAAGCTATAAAGTAAATACACCAAAACAAGTATATAGAGAGAGATTGATAAATTATTCAACTTTGAACTGATATACAAATGTATATATGAACGTTCTATTTATAGACGAGAAGTAACTTGGTGGCCAAGTAACTAACTTGGTCACCAAGCTACTAAACGAATTCTGCGTATCAAACTTGGTTTCCAAGTTAATGCACATTAAATATTTACAACACATAATAATTATTTTATCTTTTCAAAAATAGAAAAGGTTCGTGTTGTGTGTGCTCGGGATATTCCATTCACATAATTTGTACTTTGTAGTAGAAAACTGATTTTCCCTTCCCTTTTTTAAATCCGTAAGGGGTCGTCTGGCTGGGTGTATAACAATAATATTGTGTAAGTGATAACTCGTGATTTTGAGACTTTTTGCATCCACTCCTTATACTTTTTAGGAGTCTTTTGAGTTTTGTTTCTCTATATTTGTTAGGTTTTCTCTTGTTTTTAGGATATTGAGTGTCAAGGGAAAAAAAGGGAATAAAGTAGCAAAAAAAGGCCAAAATCACTGGATGCGGGGAGAATGCTGCACCGCTTACTAGAGATGCGGAACCTCAAAAGCGAAATGCGGCCGCATACTCTCCACTCGAGCAACCAGTCAGCTTGACAAAATGCACTGAAGTGCGAGGTGAATACGACACCCATATTGCTTATGCGGTCGCATACTTGAAGTGCAGTCAAATCACTGAAGACCTACAGGATGAAGGGTATGTAGCGATTCTGGAAGAATGTGACCGCATCCCACAAATGTGGCACCGCAACTAAGCCGCATAAATCACGGGATTGGAAATTGAAGAAGCTAGGGCTTGAGAATGTGGCCACACACTCTTGATGCGACCGTATTCGGGTCACCGCATACCATCATTTATGCTATTTTTGTACATTTTGTCCTTTACCTCTAAATAGACTTGTGTAGGTTTTTGAGCTTATCATTAAATGTTCTATTCTCTGAAAGACTTTTAGTCTTTAGCATTGAAGAAGAATCTTAAGCTTTCAAGGGATACTTTTGTTTTCTACTCCAATCAATTGTAAGAAATGAATGCTTTATTTATTATCGTTGTTCTTATCTTTATTATGAGTAGCTAATTTATTAGCTAGGGTTGTAGGGCCTAATGGGTTTAGTATGTGATTAAGGATTATAACCTTAGTTTAATGAATGGAAAAATTACGTGTTATAGCTATTTTTAGTACATAATTAGTGATATTAACTACCTTTTGTTTTAATTACTAATAATAACTAAATACTTTTTGAATTTAACTAATATAGCTATATAGCAACTTTCAGTTACTGGTGCACAAATACACCTAAAATTTAGCACCCCCAATCCCATATCCCCCTTTTAATGGTAACAATATTAATCACTTAATATACATTACCATTCTCTCTCATTTTTCATAAATTTTTGACTTTCTCTATTCTCACTCACTACTCATTTCAGATTTTTCATTTCTCAAATCCCTAAAAAATTCTCCCTCTCCTTCTATCAACCACCACTGCCACGGGTGGCGGCCGCCCCTCTTCAATTTTTTTTTTGATTTCCATGATTTCAAGCTTTGTGGACAAATTAAACATAAGAAGGCAAACCTTTCCATTTTTTTTATGTGAATGATGTTCCAACTAGAATGAGCATTCATTATGGATGTGGGCTTATCTCCCATTGTGGGCAAGTTGTAGCTGTAAATGCCAAGACTTTTGGGCCGTGGACCAGTCCCCATAAATTTGGACCCAGTTACATTTGATCTGTGGCTAGGGTTTTTTTTGTGGTCTAGGGTTTTTTAGGGTTTTGAGAAGATGAAAAATATATGTATTTTTGTATGTTCTATGATATAGCTACCAATTGTTGTGGTTGGTGGTGTGTTTATGTAAGTTTTTCTATATTTGTGTATTTTGTTCAAATTAATTCCATCAATTCATCTAGCTTCAAATACGTGAATGACGAAAATACATTGTAAGTTTTCCATATATTTGTGTATTTTGTTCAAATTAATCCATCAAATACATGTGTGATGCAAATTGTTACTCACATAAATACATGAGATTTAATATAAAAATACATGGGGTTTGATTGGTAACTTCAAATACATTGGTTATGCTATCAAATACATGTGTAAATCAAAACGAAATCAATATTGAAAACTTCAAATGCATTACCGCTAAAATACATGGGTGATGCAAATTGTTACTCACACAAATACATGAGACTTAATATAAAATACATGACTTCATCAAAATATATATATATAATACCAATTAATACATGACTTCATCAAAATATAATACATGGGGTTTGATAAATCAAGAACGAAATCAATATTGAAAACTTCAAATATATTGGCTGTTGAATGTTTTCAAATTTTGAATTTTTGATTTTTTATGTTTGAATGTTGAAGATTGGATGGAGGAATAGAAAATGCTTATGGAAAGGTAATCTAAAATCTGATTTGTGGAAGGGTATGGTAAAAAATACCAATTAATAGCTAATTAATTGATCCCACCGTTATGGCCTTAAATCAAGGGATATGTTTTATTTTTTACTGTGTTACTATGTATTTATAAGCATCAAATACTTCCGAAAAAATACCTTAATTTGGGAAAACATAGTTACAAATGGTAATTTTTAAAAGGTAGCTATAAATGATAGGAAACCACCAAAAGGTAGTCATTTTGTTAATTTTATTGCCTTGAATGTTTTCCAATAACTTTTCATATTGTATTGTTAATTAATGGTGGACAACATTAATAGTGCCTAAAACTCTTGTCTTGTTTGGAAAAGAAGGCAAGGAATAGGAAAAGAGTTATTAGCAAGGATTTGGGGCTTTAAACCCTATCTAATAGCTAGAGCTAGGAATATAATAGTTAACTTGAATTGAAAATGGGCGTACTCAATTTCATATCATTAGGCTTGAAAAAGATTGTGAGGAAATTTATCATATAGGTTGGAAAAATTGTGATAAACTAATTAGCCCATTAATTAAGACATGAAGGCTCCCCTATAAACTAAGAAAAACCTCATTCACATGACTTTGTCCTAAGGTACCATAACCCTTGTCCTCCCTTTAATTAATTAAAACCAGTCATTTACGCATTGCAAAGTAGTTTGATAACTACAATAACAATCAATATTATTTCCCCCTCTTAGAAATTAAGACTAAACGTCGAGACTTACATTTAATTAGTACTTTTCTTATCGTATTCCCTGTGGGATTCGACCCCAAGCTAGTTGGGTTCTATATTTGATACAACGAAATCTTTGCATCTTTTAAGAGGTGTAATTTGGGCGTATCAATAAGGTGTATTAGTATTTAGTAATGCTGAAATTAGTTATAATGAAATTATTTTTTTATCGACTGGTTTGTTTTATTATCAAGCCCTGAATTATGGCCTGGGCGTAACATGACACTCGGTGCCTGACTGCATACCGAACGAACCACATGGCTTGTTGAATCAACACGAGGCATAAACATGAGCGGAATATAACTTAAACATGATGAGCCTGAGTAAACATGAGGTGTCATAGTAGTAAATGAAATACTTGATTTAAACGTGAATACAAATTGTCATAAATACTGAACCAAGGATAACTATACGACTCTGAATATCTGACATAACATGACTGACTAGTCTATGTAACCTCTGACATGAGTCTGACTACTAAACTGTTTACTGGGACAAGGCCCCCGGCATAACTTTACTGCATAACTGAAATAACATAAACAAGATAAAACCCCGAATGAGATGGTGCTCCCCTAATATAATTTTTTTTAGATAGATACGGTCCGTAAAGTGATTTACGACCCGTATTTAGAGATAACTAGTGGGTAGTACACTGTATTATCTCATGAAAGATTACTATCCGTTTTACGGGCCGTATTGTGAAATACGGTCTGTATTCTATGGTCGTAAACTTTCATGTTGCAGTACAGTGCTACTGTTTTGTGACATTGTTAAATACACCCTGTTTTACGGGCCGTATTGTGAAATACGGTCCGTAAACTGCAGGCGTATTTTGCAATGTTGCGAAACAGTCTCTCTTACTACTTAACTTACCTACTTTTCAGCATTAATTTCTGCAATATATTTCCTGCACCAAAACAAACGTTACCCTATATTCAAACCGAAACAAGAAGAGAAAAAATAAACATTACACTTGGGTTGCCTCCCAAGAAGCGCTTGATTTAACGTCGTGACACGATGGCGGTACCCATTCACTCCTTATCTGCGTACACCAGATCATTGTTCGTTCGGAGGTACTTCAACCGTATCGATCAACAATTGTATCTTCCGAAACCATCCCGTGATAGTGCTTCAACCTCTGTCTATTCACCTTAAATGTCTGAGTTCCATCTCCAGACTTCAACTCAATCGCTCCATGGGGTGAAACACCTACCACCTCAAACGGACCAGACCACCGTGATTTTAGCTTACACGGTAGCAACTTCAACCGAGAGTTGAACAGCAAGACAGGATCACCTTTGTAGAACTCTCGCTTCAGGATTTTCTTGTCATGGTATTGCTTCATCCTTTCTTTATACAGTGTTGCACTCTCATATGGCTGGTACCGAAACTCATCCATCTCATTTAATTGAAACAACTTGAGCTTGGTCGCTTCTTCCCAATCCATATTCAATTTCTTCAAAGCCCACATGGCCTTGTGCTCAAGTTCAGCCGGCAAATGAAAAGCTTTTCCGAGCACAAGCTTAAAGGGTGAAGTCTCAATCAGAGTCTTGAAAGCAGTCCGGTATGCCCATAGAGCATCATCGAGCTTGCGGGCCCAGTCAGTTCTATTTGCATTTACTGTTTTTGCCAGAATACTCTTGATCTCTCTATTAGATACTTCAACTTGCCCACTTGTCTGAGGATGATAGGGTGTTGCCACCCTATGTTTTACACTATATTTCTCCATCAATCCTGCGAAAGCTCTATTACAAAAGTGGGATCCACCATTGCTGATTATAGCTCTCGGAGTACCAAAGCGAGTAAATATGTTCTTCTTGAGGAACCCCAAGACACTCTTGGCCTCGTTATTAGGTAAAGCCACCGCTTATACCCATTTTGATACATAATCCACAGCAACCAAGATGTATTTCATGCTACCCGAACTCACAAAGGGTCCCATAAAATGAATCCCCCAGACATCGAATACTTCCACCTCCATAACAAAATTCATAGGCATCTCTTGCCTTCTGCCTATATTCCCTTGCCTTTGACATTGATCACAAGACCGCACCAAAAGATTAGCATCATGAAAGATGGTCGGCCAGTAATAACCTCATTCAAGTACCTTAGCCGCAGTCCGATTACCACTATGATGACCCCCAACAGGAGAGTCATGACACGCCTTTAGAATCGCCATCACTTCACTTTCCGAAACACAGCGCCGAATGATGTTGTCAGCGGATGTTCGGAACAAATAAGGCTCGTCCCAATAGTACTGCCGAGCATCCCGCAAGAACTTCTTGTTTTGGTAAGCTTTGATATCTTCTGGAACTACGCCTGTTACCAAATAATTGGCAATGTCAGCATACCACGGTGCTACCTCCATTGACACAGCCAACACCCTCTCATCTAGAAAAGCATAATCTATGTCTAGCTCATTAGCAGGTCTCCCAGACTCTTCAAGCCGAGATAGATGGTCAGAAACCTGATTCTCGGTGCCCTTGCGATCCTTTACCTCAAAATCAAACTCTTGCAGCAGTAGTACCCATCGAATCCGTCGCGGCTTTGCTTCCTTCTTTGCCATAAAGTATCTCAATGCTGCATGATCAGTGTATACCATGACTTTGGACCCCAATAAGTAGGCCCGAAACTTCTTGAAAGCAAACATATTGGCTAGCAGCTCTTGCTCCATCACTGTGTAATTTATCTGGGCAGCATTCAGTGTTCTGCTTGCATAATGGATCGGGTGCATAATTTTATTGTGCCTCTGGCCAAGCACAACACCTATTGCGAAACCACTAGCATCACACATCAGTTCAAAGGGCAAAGACCAATCAGGAGCAACAATAATAGGAGCAATAGTGAGACGTTCTTTTAACTCCTCAAACGCCTTCCGACACTTATCATCAAACACAAACTTAGCCTCTTTTTCAAGAAGCTTGCACATCGGGTTAGCAATCTTGGAGAAATCTTTGATGAAGAGCCTGTAGAACCCAGCATGTCCTAAGAAACTTGAAACATCCTTGACTGAGATAGGTGAAGGGGGTTTCGCAATTACATTAATTTTGGCTTGATTAACCTCAATTCCCTTTTCAGAAATTTTGTGACCGAGGACGATCCCTTCCTTCACCATAAAATGACACTTCTCCCAATTTAGCACAAGATTTGTCTCCTCATATCCTTTCAGCACTTGACCCAGATGACCAAGACAATCTTCAAACGAATCACCCACAACAGAGAAGTCATCCATGAACACTTCCAAAAAGTCCTCTACATGTTAGAGAAGATTGACATCATGCACCTCTGAAAAGTGGCTGGTACATTACACAGACGAAAAGGCATCCGGCTAAATGCAAACGTCCCATAAGGAAAGTAAAAGTAGTCTTCTCTTAATCTTTTAAAGCAATTTTGATCTGATTATAGCCTGAATAACCATCAAGGAAGCAATAGTAGGAACGCCCCGCTAGCCTACCAAGCATTTGATCAATAAAAGGCATAGGTAAATGGTCCTTGCATGTGGCTGAGTTGAGCTTGCGATAGTCCATGCAAACTCTCCATCCGGTGACAGTTCTAGTTGGGATCAACTCATTCTTTGCATTCGGCACAATAGTGATGCCGCCCTTCTTAGGAACACATTGGATTGGGCTCACCCATTTACTATCAGCAATTGGATAAACCACTCCCGCATCTAACCATTTGATGATCTCTTTATTGATGATCTCTTGCATATTCTCGTTCAGTCTCCTCTGATGCTCTACACTCTGTTTGCTATCCTCCTCCAACTGAATTTTATGCTCACAGATCCCAAATGGGATACCCCGAATGTCTGCTATAGTCTAACCAATGGCACGTCTATACTCCCGCAACACCTTCAAAAGCTGTAGAATCTGCTCCTCAGTCAGTAGGGCTGAAACAATCACCGGTAATGTATTGTTCGGACTAAGGAACTCATACTTCAGATGTGATGGGAGCTGCTTAAGCTCCGACTTAGGTGGCTCAATAATCGAAGGCTTTGCTGGAGGAGTTGTTCTATTTTCCAGATCAAGATTTAGCTTCTTTGGGTGGTAAGAATATGAACCCAACCTAACAAGTGAATTAACTGTCTCCACATAACCTGCCATGTCCTCAACATCAAAGCTCACAAGAATACCATCTAGAGCTTCACCCAAACTTTCTTCTTCCATCTTGAACTCCATTGCTTTATCAACAACATCAAACAAATCAATTACCGAAATACTCTCGTACGCACTTGGTAACTTCATCCCCTTGGTAGCCTGAAAAGTAACTTCTTTATCGTTGACTTGGAACTTGATTTCAGTTTTCTCCGAATCCATTAGAGCTCTCCCTATAGAAAGGAAAGGTCTCCCCAGAATAATAGGAATGTCCCGATCAACAGCACAGTCAAGAATCACGAAATCAGTGGGCAACATAAAATCACCAACCCGCACAAGTACATCATCAACCACCCCAACAGGTCTTTTGATAGACCTATCAGCCATTTATAACCTTATAGTAGTCGGCCTTGGCATCCCCAAACCTGATTGTTTGTATATAGCAAGGGGCATCAAATTAATACTCTCCCCATTATCACACAAAGCACGAGCAAAATCATGGTACCCAACAGAATAAGGAATGGTGAACGCTCCAGGATCTCCCTTTTTCTGAATAGTAGTAGTTGAGATGATGGAACTCACAATGTGAGTCAAACTTACGGTTTCATGTTGAACCGTTTTCTTCTTGGTCAGCAGGTCCTTCAAATATTTAGCAAAACCGAGCATCTCCTTGACAGCTTCCAAGAAGGGAAAATTTAGAGATAACTACTTCAACTGATCGTAAAACTTCTCAAACTTAGACTTGAAAAGCTGAGTCAAAGGGTGGAGAGCCCCTTTCACAGTTTTCTTGCTTGTGTTATCAGCATCCTTCACTATCTCTGGAATATCAGCAACCTTCTTGTCAGCAGGATTATCATCAACAATAATGGGTGCTTCAGACTGCACCTCATCCTCTTCATCTATCGGCTCAAGATCAACCATCTTCTTCTCAGCCCCTTGGAGTATTTTACCACTCCTAGTAATGATGGCAAACACACGGTCTACACTACCTCCCCCATTCTTCGGATTCGGGATAGTGTCACTCGAAAGTCCTCCCCTTTTAGGAGGGTGCTGCTCTCTAGAGATATCTCTTATCTATGACTCAAGCTTCTGAATAGTCGTTGTATGGGAACCCATTGTCTCTGTCAGCCCAGATAAAGTCATCTCAGATTTAGACTGATTTGCCAGAATCTTCTTAAGCATTTCTTTAACCTTTGAACTACCTTATTCTATTCACTGCCCTTTCAATAGTATATAAGGATTGGAACTTTTGTTCCCAAAATTGTTGCTGTTGTTGTAGCTCCCTTGGTTCGCAGCACCATAGTTATTGTTGTAGTTCCCTGAGTTGTTATAAGCACCTTGACCTTGCTGAGGTCTCCATTGATTCTGATTCTGGTAACCACCTTGGTAGTTCTGTCTTTGGTAATCCCCTTGAGAGTTATTCACATAATTAGCATCTTCAACCTGCATAGAGGGCCCATCATGGAACAGAACATTTTGAGTATGGTACATCCTTTTTGGCAAAACTGTTTCATCCTCACAAACATTTACCTTCTTAATCTGGGATTCGTCAAACTTCTTTGTTAGCAAGGAAATATTTGTTGCAAGTTCTGCCAATGTTTGCTGGGTATCTTGATTATCCTTTACTATATTCTGGATCATAACACTACTATACGGTACCACATCAGCATTGTTTGAGTGCCAAGCTTGATTATGAGTGAAGCTTGTTAAGTATGTTGGTCACTCGTCGATAAGATTTGTTCATGAAACAACCATCAGCTGCATTATTAGCAACTGACTACGTCACTGGATCTAGCCCTCGGTAGAACTTCTCCATTAATATGTGATCCGAAAAACCATGATTCGTTTTCTTCTGCAAATACTCTTTGAATCTCTCCCAGGCTTCATATAGTTGTTCCCCCGGTCGCTGCTTAAATTCATAGATCTTGTCATGAATTGTAGCCTTTCTGCTAAGAGGGTACCATTTCGTGAGAAAAGCAGTCACCATCTCTGCCCATGTGGTAATCAAATTTTGATGCAGCTTCTCTAACCATGTTCTTGCATCTCCCGCCAAGGAATATTTGAATAACCTCAGCCGAATAGCATCTTGTGGAACGTTGTTATGGATGTGATTAGCACACACATCCATAAAATTCTGCAAATGACGTTGAGGGTCATTCTTGGTCGAGTTCCGAAAGTATCCCTCAAGCTTCAACAACTGGTATAAAGAGGATTCAATTTTCATGGTAGCAACTCCAACTCGAGGCTGAACAATGGCAGATGCATAGTCCTACTCTAGAACAAGATTAGCGAAAACATTCTCACCATCAAATTCATTCGCCTGATTATTCAACTGATTCCCCTGGTTACCAGCACGTTGATTTTGCTGATTCTGATTCATGTTTACCTAGTTTACACAGAGTAGCAAACAAGGTGTGATGGAATAAGCAGAAGTCTTCAATAAAAGCAAATACTATTTAGTAATTTCAAAACCGTATTCCTCGGCAACGGTGATACGCTCAAATTACACCTATTAATGGTATAACACGGATGTTGTCAAATATAGTAACCAACAAGGTTGGGGTCGAATCCCACAGGGGATATAGTGTGAAAAGGTTACTAAAGTCGTAGGATGCTAAATTTAGGTCTAATATCTTAATCCGATGATTTTGGTAAAAGTTTATTTTTCTATGACTAATTGCTACCTACTTGCTTTGGTGGAAATTTATGGTAAAAGAAACTAAGGTTGTGTCCCCTTTAGGATGAGGTGTATAATCATGGATATTGATCTTGATATACTTCTAATGGATTGCTATATGAATACACTTAACCTCTATGTGAACCTCTACTATTTCCCAATAAATAAAGATTATTTCTTTCTATGATTTTCCCAAATATAAGAAAGTGATATGAAGAAGGGTTAATTATGCCAAGTAGATTCGTCTTATTCCTAAGTGAATCTATTAAATAAAGTTTAAAGCTTTGAGTTCTTGTTATTTATTCTTACCAACCCTAATTATTTTTTCAAATAAATCAAGGTTTATGGCTTTAATCATTGTTTGCAACCATTAATTATGAATGAAGAATGAAGAATAAATAAACCATAACAATCTATTATGTGTATATCATTCACAAAACCCAATCACAAAACACCATCATTGAGTTCACAACCCTAGTAAGGGAATTTAGCTACTCATGACAAAGAACAAGAAATAAGAAATTAAAGGATTCATAATTGCTTATTTTGGAAGAAAAGAGGAATTGATAATACTTGAATTGATGGTTGAACCTTCAAAAATTAGAGAGTATTTGATATTCTAAGTCAAGAGACAAAAATATAATAACTGATGACTATTAAAACCCTACAATGACTATTTATAGGTTCTGAAAATGTAAAATTTGCAGATTTGCACTTTGGTCCCCGTCGATATGAAATACGATCCGTAAAATGAAATACGGACCGTAAACCAGTTTACGACCAGGTCTTCCTTCCAGTTTTGAACAACTGCAATCTCTTGAAATACGGGCCGTAAATTGATTTACGGTCCGTAAACTGCATAGTCGTCTTTCAACTTCCAAAACTTCGACTTTCTGCCAGATGCTCAAATGGTTAAATTCGCTTTGAAAGACGGACCACCGTAAACTGAAATACGGTCCGTAAAATTTGTTCTTAAATCACCATTTCCTTTGCCTGCGTTTCTGGTTCTTCTTATTCTTAACGACCCGTATTTAAGAATACGGTCCGTAAACTGAGTTTACGATCACTTCTGCACTTTTAACTGTTTTCATTTCAAACCTGTCCTGTTACCTGAAAAACACTAAAAACACATTAAATAGACACGAACTTGCTTAAAAACTAGTAAAACTTCTCGTAAAAAGGCCTTGAATGTGCCATAAATTCCCGGCACATCATGGGGCTTATGAATAATTGATACGTGTAAAATCCTAACGAGATGATCCGTCGTCCTGTAAATTTGCATCGTGAAATGCAGGCCTCCGAGAAAATAAAGGTGACATCAGTACACTTGAATTGTTCTGGTATGTAAAGCAACTGAATGAAGTAAAGCATGGCACACGAAGTAATATAACCGAAACTGAAACCGAAACTATAAATGGAACATGAACATGAATATCATATGATATGAGTATGTATGCATAACATGAGTAAAATATTTTAAGTCTGTAAAGATATCTGTGGGAGAGCATTAGCACAACCGACATGTAACCACCACGTAAGAACGTGGCATCTGATCTCTACCCGACCAGCTAAGCCATCTTGTACCTTGTCAGGGTACAAGACATGAATATGAACATGAATGGATCCAATAACCATAATGGGTAAACATGAAGGTATCGTCCTAACTGGGTGGAGCGATCCTTATCTTACACTAGCATACGTAGTTTGACGCTATCTGAGCCTTCTCGGGAATCTGTATAACTCCCAAAACATGAACATGGATATAGTTGGCTTAGTAGCTCATGAATTATATAACTTGTTTGTAAGCATGATTCTTGCTTGTATTACAACATGAAGGTAATATATAATGTAACTTGTATGAAAACATGGAAAACATATAGAAGTTCATGAAAATAAACATAAAAGTTCATATCTTCCATTTAAGAACCCATGGAAGGCAAAGTATGGATTTTCATGGATTAAGAACAGATTCTCAATAACCAAAAAGGAATGTTAAGAACACAATAATAAAGTAATCATACAAACATGGTATATCATGGTACATGATTTTAGGATTATGGTGAACACGGCTCAAACCCCAATTTTGGTAAACATTCATATAATCATGGAGGAACGTGGCATGGGGAAGAACAATGATAACTCTACATACATGTAAACGTCTAAAACTTGTAATAGGATTCCAAAAGCTTGAACTTTGAACCGTGAGATGAGTTTTATTGAAAACCCTAGGTTAGGAATAATGAACCCTTGTTAGGTTACATGAATACATACTAGAATTAACTTGGAAGGGCTTGGAATAGCTTGCCTTGATGTTTTGGATTGACGGGAGAAGAAAACTTTGGTGCTAGGGCCTGGGAATTGTGAGAACTGATTTTCTAGAATGAAGTGTTATATTTATACTATTTGCTATCGGGAAGGATTGAAGGTGCACTTAATGGTTCGTCGACGAGTCGACGTTCGTCGAGTTTCTTAGATGGTCCGAGTTTGATTTTGACGGTACATCATTGACGGTCCGTTGATTCGACTGTACTGTCAGTAATCTAAGAAAGTCCAGAGAGTTTGCAAAACGAGGTTCCTAGGGACGGTGTAATATTGACGGTCCTTCGATTCGATCGTACTATCAGTAGTCTGAGAAAGTCCGTCGAATGCCACCTGTAGAACTGAGTCTGTTTTTCGACTTAAACTCTCCCTTTTTGGCTTCCGGGATCCCTGAGTCATAGACGCGGCTTAGTTTAAAGGTACGAGGTGTTACATGTATTAAATAAAATGTATTGCATAATTAATAATAGTATTGAATATGGTGCATTAAAATAGGAATATAGTATATACTAGTGCTATTAATATCTTGATTTACTATATATGTATAAGAATAATACTGAATAGGGTGTACAACCAATAAATATATTATAGCCTGTTTGGCCAGGCTTTTTCTCCCCAAAAGTACTTATTTTTTCCAATAAGTACTTATTTTAAAAGAGTGAGGTGTTTGACCAAGCTTTTGAGAGTAGCAGAAGCTGTTTTTCAGAAGCTAAAAAAAAAAAAAAATCTGTCGAAAAGCACTTTTGAGAAAAATACACTTAGAAGCACTTTTTAAAAGCTTGGCCAAACACTAATTTCTGTTTAAAAGTGACTTTTAAATTAATTGGTCAAACACAAACTACTTTTCGTCGAAAATACTTTTGAAAAAGAACACTTTTCAAAATAAGCTGATTTTAGAAGCTTAGCCAATAGACTATCAATTATACATAAATTGAAAACACTACCAAACAAGGGGATTAAATAATACCAAAGCTAATACCGATATTATTTTCTCTAATACCTCTTATCAAATGGCCACTAAGAGAGAATGCCAAAAATTTCAGAAATTTCAAAGATTTGTTTTTCTTTTGCTTTTCGTACTTTTAAATATACTAGTCTTATGGTACGCGTCCTGCTCATGTACCCTATATCACTGAGGTTATAATATTAAGAAATCTTATAAATATATTAAACTATGTATTTGAATTATAAAATAAAATTAAATTAAAGAAAAAATTATAAGTTCCTGAAAATGATGAATGTGTTGATCACATTTTTGTTATGTTTGTTCGAGAAAATAATGCACTTATGTTTTCTTATTTTTTTACAGGTTTTATATGGTTGAGAAGTGATCGGGAAGAAAGTAAGTGAAAAACAAATTAGGTCAAATCGAAGAAATGAGAAAAGTGGTTAAAATTGCAAAAAACGGCCAGATTCGTAAATCTACAAACTAAGGGGTTTTTTGGTCTTATTTTGATTGGGAAGATTGTGGAACTATAAAAGCAAGACTTGGAGAAATTATTTTTCATCTTTGGTCATTCTTTCAAGTTTAGGAGCAAGAAACTACACTGAGGGGTTGAAGATTCGGAGGCACTCAATGAGAAATTCTTTATCCATTTCTTCAACTCTTGTTTTTATTGTATATATAAGTGTGTAGCATTTTATTCTATCACTTTAATCTTATTTATGGGAATATTCATTTGCAAAGTTGGATTAAATCTCTTGTTTTGCTTATGTATTGAATGAGTTTTATTTCCATTGAAGTGAGTCTTTGTTTCTTTAATTAATCTTGTTCTTTAATATTTATTAAGGGATTACCTAACTCTAGGACTCGCCCATTTACTTTTATTTGAGCTCGGAAGAGGAAAATTGAGCTTGAGAAAGATTAATTTACAAGAGTTTGAGGCTTTAAACCTCATCTGATAACTTGAGCTAAGAATAGGAAAATAAATTTGATATTCAATTGTTTGTGCTTAATATCACACTCTAAGGCTTGAAAAAGCTTAGAGTGAAATTCTTTGATTTGGTTGGGAGACTTTCAATGAGATTTTAGACATGATTATCTATTAACATAGACCCGCTCTTAGTTTTAAAATTGTAAAATATATTGGATCGTTACTTGAGAGTTCCTTGTAACCATGCTTGTCGCCATTGATTATTTTACTTCCTTTCTAGCGTAGTTTATATTTCCTCATTAGTTATAATCTATCTCAAAATCAAATTATCATCAAGTGTTTGGCTTAGTGTAGAAAGTGAAAATTCCTTACTTGCTTGATTGACTAGTATATTGTTTCCTATGGGATTCGATCCCATCATAATTGGGTAAATTATATTACATACCACTGCGTACACTTTCTCCTTGAGGAGTGGATTTGGACAAAGAAATTCTGCACTGAAGTCATCAGATAATATAACACAAAAATACTTTAATCAGAATAATTCAAAGATTTTTCAAACAACACATTGAAAAATTTAATCATTTCGTCTTTTGGAAAATTGGAACAAAGAGGATGGCTGTCTAGCTCCTAGAAAAAAGTTGATAAGTGACAAGGTAAAAACTAAAAAGCATTAATATCGAGTTAATATTTTACAGAAAATAACTTAATCTAATATTATATTGAAAGCAAGAAATCTCTTAGCGAAATGTAGCTTGCCTTTTGCTCTATAAATGAACCTTACAGTAGACAAAATGGTAATTCACTTATTTTTTTAATATTTAGGACATTAAATCAACTAAATTTTGATTGAATCCCTAATATTTAGGACTTTACAATAAATTAAAAATGTGTAAGAGGATAGTGTTTCGTGCCGCGATGTTAAATCAGGTGCTTGTTGGGAGGTAACCCAACTTTATTGTTTTTTTTTTTTTTAAATAAAATAAAATATTGTTGTTTGTTTATTTTTTCATTGTGTTATTTTTTGTAGTGTTGTTTTTGTAGGAGTATGAGTATGGAAGAAAATTATTGGAAGTATGCAAAAACAAGCCAGACAATTGGGACTAAGCATGGGATGCCCACATAAAGAATCATGTCGTGCTAGGAGAGACTGAGTACCCCATGAGCTCATAATGCTTCGGCATTTATCCTTTCAAGGAGTTTCTTTTACCATTTTGTTATGTATGGCGAGCATTGGGAGCAATGCACATTTTTAACTGCGGGGTGAGGAGATAATCCGTGTTTAGTATTCAATTCATTGTAGTTAATAATCCTCTCGATTTTACTTTGTGCATTCGTTCTTTTCGAGAGAGGTAGCTTGAACCGGGTGATTTTAAAAAATAGAATTGGCTTTTTATTTAGGAATAGTGAAGGAGAGAGAAGAAAAGCCATTTGACTTGTATGATGCTGACATATTTAGGCCTAAGTTTGAGTAGTACTTTTTTTTCGATGTTTGAGTGTTAATATAAAATAGCAAACTTACTTACATCTAGGCTCATGGTAGTGACTCTGTTTATAGTTTTTTTTTTTATTATTTTTTTTTATTTCTGTAGTTCGCGATGACCCCTTTTGTCATAGAGTATATTGAACCATCTTGATTGAGACTTGTGCTATGAGAGGTGAAAATTTCTTGCATATATTTCATATTTTGCATCTTAGTCTAGAACTTGTCCTGCATGTTATTGAAGTGAAATAATATGTGTTGCTCAGTATAAAAGATGGTAGTAGGCTTTTATTGATATGTCTTGTGAAATTTTAGTCTTTTCAAATAGTGTTACCACTTGTTAGCCCTTTGAGTCTGTAGTATTTCGTTTGGTAGTGATATGTGGTACAAATATCGATATTTAGCGTCACTTTACCTCTCATTATTAGGACTTCAATCGCATTTTCTATGATGGAATTGTTGTATTAGCGCTTATGTTGTTATGTTTTGTGTTTTTAGGTACAATGAGGATAAATTATGAGAAACCAAGCAGTTTGGTCGACGTTGAGAATCAAGAACCAAATGTGCACGTGAAGAGGTGAAGAAAAGCACTGCAAATAGAAGGAATTGACACTTCGGCGTCGGGCGTCGCCCCAGGCGTTGCGCTGGGCTACGCCCCAGCACAAAAGGGAGAAATTACTAAAGAGAAAAAGAGAACCTGGAAATACCTCTTGGGCGACGCCCCAAGCCAATTTCGTGCAACGTTTTCCCATTTCGATCGGGATTTGATCTACTTATTTTAGTTTTAACCCTAGACTATAAATAGACATTTTATGAGTTGTAAACGACGTGCAGGGATTTTGTCAAGACTTGTAAGCTGTCGTCCTACTTTCTCCCTCTAGAATTATTTTATTTTCTTCTTTTCAACCCTATATTATTCATGAATTCTTGTTCTTCATCTAGAATCATATGTAGCTAAACCTCTTAATTTCGGGGTTGTGCCGAAAGACATGACAGTTGGTTTGGCGACAAATTGTATTGATTAAATTTCCTTACATTGGGTTGCTTATTTATTCTTGATATTAATTGTTTGATTATTTGGCCAATAGTTGAACACTATTTGTGGTGTGTGAATTGGACTAGGGATAGGGAATTTGCATGCGTAATAAGAATAAATAGGGTTTGTTCGATATAATCGTTTCGCTAATGAGGATAGGAATATAACGCTTATCCTTGCTTAATTGAATACGGAGAAGTAAATGCGTTCTTGTTACCTCTGACGACCATGGGGATACAACAACAACAACAACATACCCAGATGAATCCCACAGTGTGGGGTCTGGGAGGGTTAAGTGTATGCAGACCTTACCCCCACCTTGGAAGGTAGGGAGGCTGTTTCTGAAAGACCCTCGGCTCAAAAAACAAAACAAGGGAAAAAAGTCAGATACCTACAAGCAAATCAAAGCAATGCGAAAATGAGAAATAACAAGAGTAAAGAAGTCATGATAACAACATGAAAAGACAAGACCCAACACATAAAAGCAGGGATCAAGGGCAATAAAAAGTAGAGCAAAACTACGCCTACTAGTGCGACAAAAAAGCGAGACTACCTACTAGCCTTCTATCCTAATCTGAGCCCTCCACAACCTCCTATCTAAGGTCATGTCCTCGGTAATCTGAAACTGCGCCATGTCCTTCCTAATCACCTCTCCCCAATATTTCTTTGGCCTTCCTCTACCTTTCCTAAAACCGTCCATAGGCAACCTCTTACACCTCCGCACTGGGGCATCAATGTCTCTCCTCTTCATATGCCCAAACCATCTCAGTCTCGCTTCCCGCATCTTGTCCTCCACCGATGCCACTCCTACCTTGTCCCGGATGTCCTCATTCCTGATCCTATCTCTCCTAGTGTGCCCACACATCCACCGTAGCATTCTCATTTCCGCGACTTTCATCTTCTGCACGTGAGAGTTCTTGACTGGCCAACACTCTGCCTGTACAACAGAGTCGGTCTAACCACCACTTTGTAGAACTTGCCCTTAAGTTTTGGTGGCACTTTCTTGTCACACAGAACTCCGGAAGCGAGCCTCCATTTCAACCATCCTGCACCAATACGATGTGTGACATCATCGTCAATATCCCTATTTCCTTGTAAAATAGACCCAAGATACTTGAAACTTCCTTTCTTTTGAATGACCTGGGTACCAAGCTTTATTTCCACATCAGCCTCCTGAGGTACGCCACTGAACCTGCACTCCAAGTACTCTTTCTTGGTCCTACTCAACTTGAATCCTTTAGACTCTAACGTCTGTCTCCAATCCTCTAGCTTAGAGTTAACTCCGCTACGAGTCTCATCAATCAAGACAATGTTATCTGCGAACAACATACACCATTGCACCTCACATTGAATTCGTCGCGTCAATCCATCCATCACCAAGGCAAATAGAAATGGGCTAAGGGCTGATCCCTGATGCAAACCCATCAGAACTGGGAAGTGCTCCGAGTCTCCTCCTATAGTCCTTACCCTAGTCTTGGATACATGATACATGTCCTTGATCACTCTAACGTACGCCACAGGTACACCTTTAGCCTCCAAGCATCTCCATAGAACCTCTCTTGGCACTATATTGTAAGCTTTCTCTAGGTCGATGATTACCATGTGCAAGTCCCTTTTCTGCTCCCTATACCAATCTCCTAACAATATGAATGGCTTCAGTAGTAGAACGCCCCGGCATGAATCCGAACTGGTTCTCTGAAATAGACACGTCTCTCCTCACCCTCATCTCTATCACCCTTTCCCACACTTTCATAGTGTGACTTAGCAGCTTGATACCTCTATAGTTATTGCAACTTTGAATGTCGCCCTTGTTCTTGTAAAAAGGAATCATTGTACTCCACCTCCATTCTTCGGGCATCTTCGCCGTCTTAAAAATGACATTAAGAAACCCAGTCAGCCACTCCAAGCCTGCCCTACTTGCACTCTTCCAAAATTCCCCAGGAATCTCGTCAGGTCCGGTCGCTCTTCCCCTGCATATCCTACGAACAACACCCTTAACCTCGCCGACCCCTATACTCCTACAATACCCACAATCACGATGCCTCTCAGAGTACTCCAAATCTCCCAACTCAAGGTCTCTGTCCCCGTCTTCGTTCAAGAGTTTATGGAAGTATGACTGCCATCTCCGTCTAATGAGAGCTTCCTCCACTAACACTTTGCCATCCTCATATTTAATGCACTTCACTTGATCCAGGTCGCGTGCCTTCCTCTCTCTCGCCTTGGTAAGTCTGAACAACTTCTTATCCCCGCCTCTGTCATCTAGTTCTGCATAAAGGCGTTCAAACGCCGCCGTTTTTGCTGCCGACACTGCCAACTTCACCTTTTTTCTCACCATCTTATACTTTTCCCTATTCGTCCGCTTCTCTTCGTCATACTTTTTGTCTATCAGCTTCGCATACGCCTGCTTCTTTGCTTCCACTTTACCTTGGACCTCCCCATTCCACCACCAATCCCCTCGGTGCACAGCATGGCGACCCCTTGAGACTCCCAGAACCTCTCTAGCTGCTTCTCTAATGCAACTGGCCGTCTTATCCTACATACTGCTAGCATCTCCCCTGCTCTCCCACCCCCCTAAAGCCATCAACTTCTCCCCTAATTCTTGGGCACTAGACAGAGTCAAACTCCTCCACCCGATCCTCGGCCGATCATTGGCGACCCTCTTCTTCTTCTTCCTCTTGATCTCCAAATCCATCGCTAATAGCTTATGTTGGGTCGTAAGATTCTCGCTCGGAATGACCTTGCAGTCTTTACAAAGACATTTATCATCCTTTCTAAGGAGCAAAAAGTCTATCTGCGTCGCTGCCACCGAGCTATGAAAGGTTACCAAGTTCTCCTCCTTCTTAGGGAAACTCGAGTTGGCTACCACCAAACCAAAAGGCTTAGCGAAATCTAGAAGTGAGACTCCTCCTCCGTTCTTGTCTCCGTAGCCAAAACCCCCATGCACATCATCATAACCCCTCGAAACAGACCCAATGTGTCTATTGAAATCTCCTCCTATGAATAACTTCTCAGTAGGCGGTATACCTCCCACCGCTTCATCCAAATCCTCCCAAAAATACCTCTTTACCTCATCGTCCAAGCCCGCTTGCGGTGCGTAAGCACTAATAATGTTCAAGGTGAAACCTCCAACGATCAACTTAATTGTCATTATCCTGTCATTGACCCTTCTAACCTCTACCACCTGATCCCTTAGCTCACTATCAACCAAGATGCCTACCCCATTCCTATCTCCCGACTTACCCAAGAACCAAAGCTTATACCCGTCCACATCCTTAGCTTTATGTCCTACCCATTTAGTCTTTTGGACGCAAGCAATATTAACCATCCTCCTCTTAAGAATCTTAACTAGCTCTATGGACTTTCCCGTTAAAGTTCCAATGTTCCAAGACCTTACTCTCAACCTAGTAGTTATATTAGCATCTACAGGCTTGTGAGCAACTCGGAAGATACTCATAAAGTTATAATTAACCCGTCAACTAGTAACATAGGAAATGGGTAGAATTGTCAAAAAATCAACTGGATTATCGAAAGCCATGACCCTGGAGATTTCTCTTATCTGATAAACCTTACAGTCTTCGTCAAGTTTCTCAATCACAAAAAAACTCATATCAATAGTTTATTTTCAGCTTTTAGTTAGTCACAACAAAATATTTTGATTGCCACTTTCTTGAATAGCTATAATGAAGTTTGAATCAGTTGAACAGTATAAAATCGAAGTCTCTGTGGGTATGATATCTGGACTTAAACATCATATATTACTTGTACGACCACGTATACTTGGGGGTGCGTTTGGGAGTAACAAGTTTTTGGCGCCATTGTCGAGGACTTAGAAAGATTTACTATTTTCTTATTTGAGTTTGTTTCTCTATTCAAGTCTTTACTATTTTTTTGTTTCTCTATTCAAGTCTTTACTATTTTCGTTGGTCTAGTTATGTCACTTCATGTTTCTCTTGTTTATGCCAAGCACTGGAAGTTCAGGAGAAGCATTAGTTGATCTTGATCCCGAAATCAAAAGAAATTTATGCAGACAGAGAAGAATTGCTGAGAAAGCCAGCAAAACTTGCTCTTAAAGCGGTAGAAAGGGAAAGAAACAAAAACAAGGATGAACAGGATGTGGGACCTGCTCAGGTGGCATAACCGTCTAGAGTTCCAATTCTAAACTATGCCAGACCCAGTCTGGCAAACTGCTAAGACCATTGTCAAGACGAAAATCAACCAACAATTCGAGCTGAAAGAAAGAACAGTGCGGCTCGTGCAAGCTACGTGCTAGTATATGGGTAAGCCAAATGAAGACCCACACAAGCATTTGATGCAGTTCGTGGACTTGAGTGAAAATTTCCAATACAGAGATGTCACAGACGATTAGGTGAAGATTGTATTATTCCCGTTCTCGTTGATTGGTGAATCTAAAGAGTGCTTTAATAATCTCCCCGCAAATTCTATTACTTTGTGGGAGATTTTATCGAGCAAATTTATCGAGAAGTTTTTTTCGATCCGAAAAATGAAAGAGCTTAGAGGGAAAATTGCCAACTTCACTCAGAAGGATTTCGAATCTCTATCATAGGCTTGGGAGAGGTTCAAGGGTTATTTATGAGATTGTTCTCATCATATGCAGCCCCTGAAGATTATTGTGCATTATTTTATTTAAGGGTTGAGGCATGATTCTAGTGCTTTGTTGAAAGTGTCCGCCCAGGGACAGATTTTGACCAAGACTTATGAGGAAATTGAAGCTTTACTCGAGCTTATATCTAAGGGCACTCAGGAATATCAAGATATGAGCCAGGGGTTACCACAAAAAGTCGTTGGGGTTCTTCAAGTAGATGATGTTACAGCTATTCGGGCCGATATAAGTACACTTACTAATGTGATATTAAGGGGTTTTCCTCAAGCTCAGCAGGTCCAATTAGTTCAACATATTCAGCAAGCAGTGTGTGTAAGTTTGGTAAGATTTATGATTATTCTAATTGTCTATTGAATCCAGAATCCGTCTATTATGTGGGGCAACAAAAACCATGATGGCGGAAATTGTGGGTACTTTTATGGAAACAATTATAATCCTCCATTCGGGAAGTAGGACTTCCACAAGCTGAACAATTATCAGCAAACTCAGGCTCAGCCAGCTAGCAATTTAAAAGAGATAATGAAACAACTCATAGCTCAACAACAGGTAATGCAGCAGCAAAATCAGAAAGTTCAGAGTGAGATGCATAAACCTATTCATGAGCTTGAGCGTCAAATGGGTCAGATGGCTATTATGCATAATGTTAGACCACACAGTGCTCTTTCTAGTGATGCTGAGAATAACCCAAAGGAGTGCAAGACAGTCACCTTGAGAAATGGCACAGAACATGAAAAAGTGCCTCCGAAAAAAAAAAAAACATAGCCGAAGCAGAACTTATCCCTATTAAGTGAGCTGAGCCAGAGCAGAAATTCGCAAAGCAGTCCGTAGAGAAAGTGGTTCGACGACCCCCTCTTTTTTCACTTCGACTTCAGAAACAGAAAGTAGATTCGGCTTGTAAGAAATTTCTTGAACTCTTTAAATCGGTACACATTAACATTCCTTTGGTGGAGCTTTTTCAAAAAGTTCCAAAATATGCTAAGTATATCAAAGATGTGGTTATGAACAAAAGGCATTAAATAGAGTTTGAAACTATTGCACTTACTGAGGAGTGCAGTTCTGGAGTGAGGAGTAAAATTCCTCCAAAATTGAAAGATCCCCGTAGCTTCACGATTTTGATTACTATTGGCAACATTGATGTTGGGCTAGAATTGTGTGACTTAGGTGCTAGTATTAATCTGATGCCTATTTCTGTATTCTGAACGTTAGGTTTGGGTGAGCCTAGGCCAACGACTATTAATTTGTAGCTAGCTGATCAATCTCTTGCTCATCCTAACGGTATTATTGAGGATGTTCTTGTGAAGGTAGGACCATTTATTCTGTCGGTTGATTTTGTAATACTTAATTATGAGGCAGATAAGAGTGTTCCTCTCATCATGGAAAGAGGATTCTTGGCTACTATTGATGCTGTGATCCGAGTTAAAAATTGGAAAATGTCTACGACAGTTGATAGATAAAAGGAGCCTTTTGATGTGTTTAAAGCTACCAAGCTTCCAGCCCATTATGAGGAGTTGAAGATGTCTACAGTTGTGGAGCCCGAGTTCACTAATGCAGACTTAGATCACTTTCTAGCTTTGCGAGATCCTTTGGAGACAGCTTCGGTGTATGGGTAGGATTTGATGGTTGATGCAGAAGTCGAGAAGTGTCTTAGCATCCTAGACACTTCATGTACTTATTTGCGAGTGAATACATCATTTGAGGAGTTAAACAGACCAGAGTCCTGGAAGAAGCCGAACCCGTGTAATTAAGAGTCTCCAGTTATTGAGTTGAAGCCATTACCTTCTTATTTTTGCCATGCTTTCTTGGGTAGTGAAAATACATTACCTGTGATCCTCTCTACTTATTTGACTGATATGCAGGTTGAAAGTGTATTGCGAGTGCTAACAGGTCGAATTCGAGTCCTTAGGTGGTCGATAACTGATATTTGAGGTATTAGTAGTTCTTTTTGCATTCACAAAATATTATTAGAAGAGGACAGCAAGCCCAATGTTGAATGCTAGAGACGATTGAACCCAATTATGAAGGAAGTAGTGAAGAAAGAGGTAATCAAGTGGCTTGACAATTGCATTATTTATCCCATCTCTGACGGTAAATGGGTGAGCCCTGTATAATGTGTCCCGAAGAATGGGGGCATGACTGTGGTAGAGAACGAGAAGAATGAATTGGTGCCTAAATGAACTGTTACTGGTTGGAGGATATGTATTGACTATCGCAAGTTAAACGGTACCAGAAAAGATCACTTTCCGTCGCCATTCATGGATCAGATGCTCAATAGATTGGCTGGGCACTATTATTATTGCTTTCTGGATGGCTATTCGGGCTATAATCAGATCATGATTGCACCAAAGGATAAGAAGAAGGCCACATTCATTTGTCTATATAATACATTTGCATTCCGGAGGATGCCTTTCGGTTTATACAACACCCCAGGTACGATCTAGAGATGCATGATGGCTATTTTCACCGATATGGTAAAAAAATATGAAGAGGCATTCATGGATGATTTCTCTGTCTTTGGAGATTCTTTTGATGACTGTTTGAACCATCTTAATCTCGTTTTAGCTTATTGTGAAGAAACAAACTTGGTACTTCACTGGGAAAAATACTATTTCATGGTTCGAGAGGGCATTGTTCTTGGGCACAAGGTATCGAGCAAGGGAATAGAAGTTGATAAGGTGAAAATTGAGGCGATTGAAAATTTTCCACCACCCGTTTCAGTTTGAGGAGTGCGCATTTTTCTTGGGCATGCAGACTTTTATCAACGGTTCATCAAAGATTTCTCTAAAGTTGCTAATGAGATGTGCAAGCTATTAGAAAAAGATGTGATGTTTATGTTCAATAAAGCCTGTCTGACGGCTTTTGATAAGTTGAAGAATAGATTAGTGTTTGTTCCTATTATCATCGCACCCAATTGGTCTTTGTCATTTATTTTGATGTGTGATGCAAGCGATTTTGCTGTAGGAGCTGTCCTTGGTCAGAAGAGGGACAAGATATTTCATCCGAAATATTATGCCAGCAAGACACTTGATGAACCCAGATGAACTACACGGTTACAAACAAGGAGTTATTGGCGGTACTGATGATACTACAGTTTGCTACTTATTTGCAAAGAAGGGTGCGAAGCCGAGGCTTATACATTAGGTACTGCTGCTACAAGAGTTTGACATTGAGATTCTTGACCGAAAGGGCATAGAAAATCAAGTAGCAGACCACTTATCGAGATTGAAAGATCGGGAACATATAGGTGAAACAGTGGTGATTAAGAAGACTTTTCCTGATGACCAACTTTTTGCTCTTCAGTCAGCTCAGGTGCCATGTATGCAGACATGGTGAACTTTATAGTGAGTGATATTTATCCCCCTGGTGCTAATTACGAGAAGAAGAAGTAGATTTTGCATGATAGTCGTTTCTATATATGGGATGAGCCCTATCTCTACAGGGTTGGCACAGATCTACTAATTGGAAGGTATATTCCAGAGGACGAGGTCCCTGTGATTCTTTAGAAGTGTCACTCATAACCCAATGGTGGACATCACGCTGGTGAAAGAACAACTGTAAAGGTACTTCAGTCCGATTTATATTAGCCTACTTTGTTCAAAGATGTTCATGAATTTGTGAAAGCCTGCGATAGCTGCCAGAGAACCGAAAATATCTCCAAGCGTCATGAAATTCCATTGAAGGGCATCTTGGAGATTGAACTATTTGATGTGTGGGTATCGACTTCATAGTTCCCTTCATACCGTCCAAGGGAAATAAGTACATGTTGGTTGTTGTAGATTATGTCTTGAAGTGGGTGAAAACCATTACACTTCCTACCAAGGATGCTAGTGTGGTAGCAATATTTATGAAGAAGAATATATTCACGAGGTTTGGAACCCCGAGGGCCATCATCAGCGATCAAGGTACGCACTTTTTAAACAGGCTCTTTGATAAATTATTTCTCAAGTATGGGGTGAAACACAAGGTAGCGACGGCTTATCATCCTCGGACGAGTGGTCAAGTAGAGGTATCGAATCGAGAAATTAAGAGAATCTTAGAGAAGACTGTTAGCGTGAGTAGGAAAGATTGGTCGGTGAAACTCAATGATGCTCTGTGGGCATACAAAATAGCCTACAAAACTCCCATTAGCACATCTCCATATAAGCTTGTCTTTGGTAAGGCGTGTCATCTACTGGTTGAGCTTGAGCATAGAGCTTATTGGGCGCTAAAGAAGCTGCCATTAACTTGGTAAAAGCTGGTAAAAAGAGGTTATTGCAGTTGCGCGAGTTAGATGAATTTCGTTATCATGCATATAAGAACGCGAAAATGTACAAGGAGCAAATTAAGAGATCGCACGATAGTGAAAAGAGGTTGTTGCAATTGCATGAGTTAGATGATTCTTCCTTTTTGCTTAGGAGTATTCTTAAAAAAAGAAAGATATAAAATACACAAAAAAATGCAAAAAGATTTTGTTTTCTAGTTTAGTAGGCCCTTGGTAGTGGCATAAGTTGCCCGTTAGGATTATTTTTTAGTCGTAGAAAGGGCTTTTCCTGATGACGGGTGGATGACAACCTGCTTGAGGGAAAATTAGTCCATAGGAGGACCATTCAAATACTAGGTGCTCGGATTCGGTGAAATATTGGCAATGTGAGCTATTCTTCATTTTGATTTGAAAGCATGCTGTGAAAATAGATGACCTCTCTCGAAATACTAAATTCTTGTTGTATTTGACTCATGCATGACCTACTTGGCATTGGTTGATATGTTGTTGCTTGATTCGAGGGAAATATGATCCTTCTTGCGTTGATTATGTGCCGTGTGTGTAAGGATTTGATCTGTATCCATGCTATGTATTTTATGTCAACAACTTGCCCCGTGTGTTCGCCGAAATAAAGTATGTTGGAACTTAGGAAGTGATAGAGGAATTTCTTTGTTAGCTTAAATTTAACCTTTTCCTACCTACCAGTGCTTGTAATTATACCTTAGTTAACCCTATTGAGCCTTTTCTTTGGTAGCAGTCAATATAGCCTTAACCTTTCATTCTAAGTAGCTTGTTTTGATCCAATACACTCCTTGAGCACTTTAACGATGACTTATGGTAATTGGAGTTGGGATATGAAAAAAAAGGGGAGGGATTATTGGTTGCATTCTAGGGAGGTATATAAGTGCACCGAAGAAAAGTAATTTTAGCTTGTTAGTACGAAATCAAAAAAAAAGAAGAAGAGAAAAACTGAACTAAAAAAAAAAGATAGTTGGTTTTATCGAATTAAAGTTCCCTTCTAACTCGTGTCTCTAAAAAAAAGGGTGCTTAGACAAAAAGAAATAAATGGGTATAACTTGGGTAAATTTGGGTGTGTGTTGTTGCACCCTATTTTAACTGAGGGCTAAACAAAGCACAACTTATGGAACTCTGAAATAGTTAATTATGTACAGAGTCGCCATCTAGTATTTAAGGTATACTAGGGTACCTATAAATTATTAATATATGCAGCTTAACATGGTCTACGAAAATAAGTGAGATTCTAGGTAAGGGTTCAAATTATTCCGAAGGGAAGGTGTTAGGCATCCTTCAGAATCCACAAATGTGGTTCCCGGCTGGACCAATTTAACTATACGAGGGATGTGTAAAATAAAAAAAAAGCTTTATTATTTACAAAAATTAATATAATTTAGACTAAAGAATAACTAATATGACTATTCACATAAATAATCATGCAATACATATTTTTTACATATGTGATATAATAATTACTTTTTTTTAAAAAAAGGTTATGTGCAACTTAGAAACTTGGGTATGTGACAAAGGTATAAAAAGAAAATGGACATGAAATTATTTTGCACTCGAAGTGAGTTAACTAATTTAACTAGTTAAGTATGTACGCCTAATCAATTAATTATGAGAGTACATTCTAAAGCCTAAACATTGAGGCAAATCACCCTATTTATTCACTTAAGTGTGTTAAGCTATTGAATTAAAACTCTAGCGAAACATGATAACTATCAGAATATTAACTACAAAAATAATAACTGTCTAATATTAATTTATCTAAAACACATAAAATTTAAATCACCTAAGCAGATCATAAATAAATACCACTAGCCTACACCCTAAAAAGTAAAGTTTCACTATATTTTATGCTTGCATAATTTAAGAATGTAAAAAAAAATAATAAAAAAAAATATATATATATATATAAACAAAGAATTTAAGAAGCTATTTGAACTTCTTTGAGTGCCATCTTCCAAAAATAACTTCAGATACCTGCATGAGACTTAATAAAAAATGTTAGTAAGAAAATAAATAATTATCAGACGAAATAAAAAATAATAAATAAACTTAAAATAAAAATCCGTCTTTGTACATGGAAGACCTTGGAAATCGACGGAAATTTCTTCATCGGCCATATCAGAAAATATCTAAAATGCAGTACCTGTAATATCAGGTAAACACCAAAGTGTAACATCTGGAATATCAGTAAAATATCAAAGTATAGCGTCTAAATATCAAGATGAAACTGTTCTCGAACAACTCTAAAGTAGCAGACTTCTTTGCCAAAAAAAAAATAAAAAAAAAATAGCAACAATGGCTAGGCCAAACAACTAACAACAATAAGGAGCAACAAATCTACTCAAAATGCAACCATCATAGGCTAAGTACAGAGGCTATTTTTCTCAGATTCAGCAGCTAACAGCAATAATGAGCAGTATCTATTCTGTTCGAACAAGCTAGTGGAAGTTTCAACCAAGGAATCATATGTGAAATACTCCCAAAAGAGATTTAAGTAGACAAGATTTCAGCATCATTTTACAGCAAACATAACAGCCCAGTGGCAGCTCGAGAGTGCAATGTTTCAGGCTCCAAGAACAGTAATAACTTAAAGAGTGCATTAGAATCAGGATAGAAGACCAACGAAGCAACAGCTCAAAGAACAACCTTAGCACAAGATCATCTCAAACAACAGCCATAGAGAACTCTTAAGTACAACAACATATTGTCCATAACAAGTGGCTCACATAATCAATAGACATAACAACAACTAAATGAAAACAGCCCATAGTAGGAGCTCAGAAGGACTGTACTAGCACCATCAAAATACAATAGCTCAAGTGTAGTTTCAGTTTCTGTTTTTATAAATGCAGCAACCGAACACTTCAAATGCAACATATTTCATCTTAAAGCAGCCAGTACTTAGCAGCGGACAGACCAAAAATGCAGCAGCCATTTTTTCCATATGTCATCAAGAATGTGGCATTTTCACCCTAAATAACACAGCAATCAGTTGGCCAAAATGTAGGTAGTAAATCAGACCTAAAATGAGGCAAAAAAAATGGCCTAAAACGCGGTAGAAAATGGCCAAAAAATGCAGGCAGTAAATCCATCCCAAAACGGGGTGAAAATGGCCCAAAACATAGTAGAAAATGGCCAAAAAAACGCAGCAGCGTTGGCCTCCAATTGCAGCAGCGAAATCAGTCCCAAAAATGAGGTGAAAATGGCCTAAAACACAGTAGAAAATGACAAAAAATGCATGCAGTAAATCAGTCCCAAAACGGGGTGAAAATGGCCCAAAACATAGTAGAAAATGGCCAAGAAACGCAGCAGCGTTGGCTTCCAATTGCAGCAGCGAAATCAGTCCCAAAAATGAGGTGAAAATGGCCTAAAACACAGTAGAAAATGACCAAAAACACAGGCAGTAAATCAGTCCCAAAACGAGGGAGAATGGCCCAAAACATCAATGCTAACAAAGTATTAATCAAATGATGTCGAAGCAACGTAGAACGAGCAGCTAAGTGGATCATCTACTCATGTTTGGCGGAAAGTCTATAGCGAAAATTATAGCACCTTGAAATTTAAAAACATTAGTCGATTTTTCTCAAAATACACCAGCGAGCTTTGGCAAAGTACATCAGTCATTAGGCTTAAAATGGTCACCAACAGGGCAGCCCAATAACAAATAGCAACAACATGGAAGTGGAAAACTTATCCCAAAATGGGCAGCAACACAGGGCGAACAGCGATAACAAACAGCCTATGAGGCGAAGTAATAACGATCAACAAACCACAGCCGGCAAGGCTCAAATAAATACATTAACGAAGGCAAGGCAAACAATGATATGTTTAAAGAAAGGAAAGAAACAACTTGTGGGTGTCAAATAGCCAAGCCTAGCCAGAAACAACAGCGACCAACGTATTGAGGCTCAGAAATATTATTTGCGGCTTTTACCAGGGAAATGGAGGTGTCGCCACGGCTGCGGACTGGTTGAAGTAAGGGTGGCGATGGGAGGAGAACGAAAAGGAAAATGGGGGGAAGGGCGGCGTGGCTGCTCCGGTATGAAGGAGAAAGAGAAAAAGGAAAGAGGAGGAGGGTGACGCTGTGGTTGGCCGTTTCGTGGTGGTTGGAGTTCACCGGAGCTCCGGCGTGGAGGGGAGTGGCGGCGGCTGTGGAAAAAAAATGAGAGGTGGGAAAATGTTTAGGGCTTCTTTTGTTGGAAGAGAGCCCAAAATCTGAAAATTAAGTGTGGTGTGTTATGTAGAAGATGAATACCCCTCCTTTTCTTATAATGCAAAATGGCCCCTGTTTTGTCCAAAGAATAGAAGATTGCACCCTTTTGTCTCCTCAATGCTTACCTTAATCCCTTTTTTTTTTTAAAAAATGATGAAACCTTGACTTGATCGGATTTTACTCTACGTTGAAAAAATTAATTACTCCGATTTTCTCTGCACTGTCAGACTGTACTAAGATATAGTTAATTAATACATGTATAAATAATAACGCAAGTATAAAATATAAACCTTAATGTCTATGATATGAAAATGTATTGCTATAAAATTAAGAAACAATTATTAATTGCACAAAAATGATAATATTACGCTGTACATGTGCAAAATAATGATTCTTGAAAAAATGACAATAAATTGAGAAAATTCCTAAAATAAGGATAATCATCAATAAATTGTTGAAAAAAAATGTAAAAATGTGTAAAACAATGTATTTCGTGCTCTTTAACGAATCAGGGCCCCCCAAAACGTTAATTTTAAGCACGTCGAGCCAAAATTAGGTGTCAACATGTGTTGGTATTGTTAGTGGTTGGCGAAGAAAGTGGAATTGAAAAAATATTGTATGTATTAAAGTGCTTGGGGAGGTTAGTCACTATTAACCAAATATTTCTACCCATCCCATATCCTACATTACAACCCTTAAAGTCTTCTTTGATCCTAGGTTCGGTATGCTTATATTAGCTAAGCGGTTACACTACGGGAAAGCCTATGGTACATCATATTAGCACGTGATATTCTTTTTGGAGAGTGAGCGTATTTGTTGAATTCATGTTCATTGAAATGAAGTGAATCTTGTGAGATGTATGGACAATTCCCTTCTCGTAAGGGCACTTAGTTGACAATAAAATGGTGAAATGTTGGATTCTTGGTTAGGTAGAAATGATTGCTTTGTATTTTAAGTGGGGTCTTTGAGCCATGTTGTTCTTGGAAGAAATTGTTTTTGAGAGGGTTGTTGGTGGTTGTTTTTATCGGAAACTCTGATTTTTGGTATGTCTTTCGAAAGAATTTGCTCAAGTGATTGATTTTTTTGAAATAGCCTTATTAGCCGAAGCCTAAGTAGACCTATTTGAATGGCATCATTGTGAATATGGTAGGGTGGTATAGGTAAGTGTTTGCTCGAGGGCGAGCAAAGTCTAAGTGGGGGGTGGTGATATTTGGCACAAATATCGATATTTAGCGTCACTTTACCTCTCATTCTTAGGACTTTAATTGTATTTTCTATGATGGAATTGTTGCATTCGCGCTTATGTTGGTATGTTTTGTGTGTTTAGGTACAATGAGGACAAATGATGAGAAACCCGGCAGTTTGGTCGAGGTTGGGAATCAAGAACCAAGTGTGCACGTGAAGAGGTGAAGAAAAGCAGCGCACCAAGCCGAAATTGACACCTGGGCATCGCCCCAGGCGTTGCGCTGGGTGACACCCCAATGCAAAAAGGAGAATCACTGAAGCGAAAAAGAGAACCTGGAAATTCCTCTTGGGCGACGCCCCAAGCCAATTTCGTGCAATGTTTTCCCGTTTCGATCGGGATTTGGTCTACTTATTTTAGTTTTAACCCTAGACTATAGATAGACGTTATGAGTTGTAAACAACTTGCGGGGATTTTGTTAAGACTTGTAAGCCGTCGTCCTATTTTCTCCCTCTAGAATTATTTTACTTTCTTCTTTTCAATCCTAGATTATTCATGAATTCTTGTTCTTCATCTAAAATCATGAGTAGCTAAACTTCTTAATTCTGGGGTTGTGCCGAAAGACGTGATAGTTGGTTTGGAGACAATTTCTATCGGTTAAATTTCCTTAATTTGGGCTTCTTATTTATTCTTGATCGTAATTGTTTGATTATTTGGCCAACAGTTGAACACAATTTCTGGTGTGTGAATTGGACTAGGGATAGTGAATTTGCATGCGTAACAAGAATAAATAGGGCTTGTTCGATATAATCGTTTCGCTAATGAGGATAGGAATATACCCTTTAGCCTTGCTTAGTTGAATACGGAGAAATAAATGCGTTCTTGTTACCTCTGACGACCATAGGGATATAGGCGTTATATTAGCATCTACAGGCTTGTGAGCAACTCGGAACATACTTATAAAGTTAAAATTAACCCGTCAACTAGTAATCCAGGAAATAAGATAGGTAGAATTGTCAAAAGATCAACTGGATTGTCGAAAGCCATGACCCTGGAACTTTCTCTCATCTGATAAACCTTACAATCTTCGTCACGAGTTTCTCAGTCACAAAAACACTCATATCAATTGTTTATTTTAAGTTTTTAGTTAGTCACAACAAATACTTTGATTGTCACTTTCTTGAATAGTTATAATGAAGTTTGAATAAGTTGAACAGTATAAAATCTAAGTCTCTGTGGGTACGATATCTGGACTTAAACACCCTATATTACTTGTACGACCACGTATACTTGCTTGTGCGTTTGGGAGCAATAGGTAGCTATACTTTTGCCTTGATCCTTTTGTTGAATCCCTAATTTTTGCACCCTGCTTCATTGAGCACTATAGCTTAGACTGTGAATAATTGATAAATTTGTCGAAGGGATGGTCGAGACTAATGGTGACCAGTGATAACTGTAAAGTGATGAAAAGATCCTCTTAGAAAGAATGTGAAATGAAAAAAAAAAAAGAATAAAAGTTACTTGCAAAAATAAATGATCGAAACGTTCTTGATACGAGGAAAATACTTACCAAACTATATGTTGAGGAGAGTGATGAAAAAAAAAGAGAAAAACATAACGTGCAATGCATTCTAAAAGTAGAAAGTGCTTAGGAAAGTGTAAGTTACTGTTATAGAGTTGTTCTACCCATCCTCTAGCTAACTTTACGACCCGTTAAAGTCCTATTTGTCGAGCTTACCTACATTAGTAGAGATGTACCTATAATGGGCAAGCCTATAGTTCTTTGTGCATGCATGCAAATTCGTTTGTGCGTGTGAGAGTTGTTCTTTGATGCTATGTCTTTAAATTATACTATTTGATTCTTTGATTTGAGTGCGTGGACTATATTTTCTCGTGAGAGCACTTGTTTTATGATAGATAGATGATATATTTTCTAGCGAGCTTAAATGTGATGAGTTAAAGTCCGTCTCTGAGGTTAGGAGGTTAGAAGTATGGTGTTTAATTGTGTGACTTGTTTATCTTGCATGATGATCACGGAGAGTATATTTGATGGTTTGAGTTGCTATACGGCCTAATAGTTGATATCAACCAAAGTGATGGCGCTCCTAAGCTTGGCTTATTGAGAGTGTTTTAATGCTTGATCAAAGATGAGCAAGAGTCTAAGGCGTCATTTGTCACTACTAAAAAACTGCCAAAATTCGACGGACTGCATCGCTTTGAAAAACCGACAGAAAACTGACGCAATGCGTCGGTTTTGTGTATTTCTAATTTTTTAATTAAAAAACCGACGGACAACGTTGGCTTTTTACGCGGAATTTTGAAATTATGTTTACGCCAATTTTGTTTACAAAAACCGACGTCCCACGTCGGTTTTATTAAAAAAAGTTAACATTGGTTTTAGTTTTAAAAATATATTAAATAATTTATAATTCATTTTATTTTTTAAAATATTAATAAACGAAATTCTTTTAAATAAACCGACGGACTACGTTGGCTTTCAATTTTTTTTAGGTCAAAGGCGGGTCAACAATCTAAAAAAATTGACGGACTGCGTTGGTTTGTCCGTCGGTTTTTTTTTTTTTTAACAATATGAACCAAACGGGTTTGGCATTTCATTTCTCATCTTCACCAAAAAAGATACCCACTTCCCTCTTAAATAACAAACCCTAATCCGCCGCCCAACCCCGCCACCTGCTAGCCGCCGATGACTCCCCACACCACCTGCACAGCCCATCCCTGCCTACCCCGGCCTCATTTTTAACTTCTAAATTGAGGTTAGTTTCTTTTAAATTAGGGTTTTTAAAATACTTTCAATTTTAGTTTTACCTGTAGATTTTAGGCCTAATGTTAGTCTATTTAGCTTTGTTGAACATCATTTGTAATGTTATTAATGTTGAATTTGTGAAAAAAATATAAACTTTATTTGACTAGTTTACTTTTCATTTTTTTTTTTGCTTGAGATTGTGCTATATTTTATATTCATTGTCAATGTATTTGTGTTAGCTTAGTTATCATTGTTTGCAATATTATTGATGTTGAATTTGTGCAAAAATGTATACTTTGTTTGACCAGTTTTTTTTTTTTTTTGGGGGGGGGGGGGGGGTGGGATTGTGCTTTTTGTTAGAATCCATAAGTTAGTAGAATTGTTATTGAGCATTCAAAATTAGAATTAGTTGAGATTGTGCTTTTCAAAGTTAGAATTGTTAAGTTATTATATTTCTATAACCTCAAAACTAAAATGTAGATTTTATTTGATAGATTTACTTTTCAATTTTTAGAATTGGTTGGGATTGTGCTTTTCAAAGTTATAGTAAAATTAGAATCCATAAGTTATTAAAGTTAGAATTGTTATTGAGAATTCAAAGTTAGAATTGGTTGGGATTATGCTTTTCAAGGTTAGAATTGTTAAGTTATAATATTTCTATAATCTCAAAACTAAAATGTAGACTTTATTTGGCTAGAGTTACTTTTCAATTTTTAGAATTGGTTGGGATTGTGCTTTTCCAAGTTATATTAAAGTTAGAATTCATAAGTTATTAAAGTTAGAATTGTTATTGAGAATTCAAAGTTAGAATTGATGATTGTGCTTTTCAAAGTTAGAATTGATTGTGATTGTGCTTTTCAAAGTTAGAATTATTAAGTTATAATATTTCTATAACCTCTAAACTAAAATGTAGACTTCATTTGACTAGATTTACTTTTCAATTTTTAGAATTGTAGTAGTTTGGATTTCATAATGGACTTATGTTTTATGCTCTATGGACTTATGTTAAAATTATGTAGAACTAGTTAATGGTACTTTTGGTTGGGCATTTGAATATTTTGAACTTTGAAGGTCTATTTAGATCGAATTTGATGTGTTTAGATAGTGCTTGATGTGTTTGATTGTTACTTAAGGTGATTTTATGTGTTGTAGCTCTTTTAGAGTTGATTTGGAGCATTTTAGTGCTGGTTTTGAGCAGATTTTTGTGCTGGTTTTGTGCAGGTTTGGCTGCAGAAAATGCAGCAATTGCATGCAGGAAGTTTTTCAGAAAATCAAAGCAATCCGTCGGTTTTTTAATTTAAAAAAATATAAATTAAATAAAAAATCGACGAACTCAATCGATTTTATATAAAATTTATATTATTTCTTTTTAAATTAAAAGAATTAAAAACTAAAAAAATCGAAGCAGTCTGTCGGGTTTTTTTTTTTTAATTATTGGATAAAAAAGCGACGGACTGCGTAAGCGACGCAGTCCATCGATTTTCGGAAACCGACGCTATGAAAACCGACGGACCGTGTTGGGTCGGTTTCCCATTAGTTTTGTCTGTCGATTTTTGACAGTTTTTTAGTAGTGTGTTTTCATTAAGATTAAAATATCTGAATCTGAATGATTAAGATGTTGTCTCTAGATCTGAACACTGAATGATTAAAACTGTTTGTTTTCAACATCTGAATGTGTATAATATATTTATTTAAACATAATAAATATACAATTCAAATAAAAGGGATAGGGGTGGGGTTAGGGGTGGAGCTGGTGGTTGTGGATATATTTTTGGTAAAAATTATTCATACAAAAATACATCTTCAAGATGGTAAAGACTTTGTCAATATCTTAATGATTTAGACATGTTCAGACCAAGTAAGTGCTTAAATCTTAATATAAACAAATGCACTTAATAGCCTAAGGTTAGAACTATTAAGATAATGACCTCCATTAAGTGTAAACAAATCAGGCCTTAGTGTGGGGTAGTGATCTTCGGCCTGAAATGCATATACTTAGTCATTATGTGCCTCACATTTTAGTGGTTTTATCATCGTTTGAGTACAAATTATTAGATGCTTAGTACTATATTTTTTAATGTCATGACCACAAAAAATGAGTAATTTGCGGAGGGTAAAAGTGCAATTCGCAGAGGTTAAAACCTCCGCGAATTGTAATTTTTAACCTCCACAAATTACATATTTCTTTGTAGTCATGTGTAGGAATAAAGTGGTGTAAAGAAAAAAGCAAGGAATGAAAAAAAGGGGACAGAAAACGTATCTGGCAATAGCTACGATGCAAGGACTCTGCTGGTTGACTTCATCTTGGTTAATTGTGTTGGAGATTCTATTCTCTCCTATCCTTCCTTTACTGTTCTATGGTCTTCTATTTTCTGAGGTAGAAACTACTTTAGTGGTCTGATGTTGTCCTGTGTTAATGTCTTCCTTCTGATGTGAAACTTTGTCATTGTTCTTTTCTTGCTTACTATCTTGTTCTTGACCCTACATTTCCCTTCATTGTTTCCCTACACCTTACAGTGAGTATAATATTCTGGAGCACCTTCTAAAGGAAATAAAAATACTCAAAGGAATAATATAAGCACAAGCGGAAGACTCAACAATGGCTATATAGAAGAAATTTATCAAACTAGAGAGAGAAGGTAGGAGACTTTACTTAATAACTCAAAACTCTTGAATCTCACTACAATAAAATATGTGACATAGCATCCCTATTTATAATACTAGAAACCAAAATAGACTAGGACTAGAAAACTCATTCCAATATGAACTAGACAAATAAATCCTAACTAAATATGAATTAAATAAGTACCAATACCAATCCTAAACAACTTTGGATTAGTAATCTTGGTTTAATTCCAACATAGCCTCCCTTAAACCAAGATCATCAACCTTGAGCGTGCCCTTAACAATATCATATCTTGTAGAAGTCAACCACCCCAGACTCTCGAACAATTTCCTGAAGTACATAGCATCAACAAACTTGCGAGTGTCGTCTTTAGTCAGCTTCAGTTTCTCTTCAACAAGATTCAAAGTTAATTTGGCTTTCTCCATCTTCAAAATATCATGAGCATATTTTTTCTTCTTTTTGTATCCTTCAATAACTCGTCTTGATTTAAAATCATCTGCTTCTTCACTTGATTTGTACTTGGTCTTATGTGCCCATCCGACTCTAGTTGACCTTTCAATAGGTGGTAGAGCAGTATCATCAACAAATAATTTTTCTTCAAGCTCCTCAAAATATACAATCTCAGATAATGGTTCAAAATTGATTGTGTTTTCAATATCCAGAATCATGCACGTCAATGGTGGATCTGAACCCTTAATTATTTCTGCTTCAATTTTGGGTAAATCATCAAAAACTTGCTCTTGATGAACTCTTTTGCTTCTTTCATCACTAGATTCATCTTCAATACCTTCAAACAATTTTTCTTGTGTGATAATGGCGGGTACTGTTAGGTGTGGAATTGGCCAAACAAGTCAATTCTTTTGTTCACATAGTCGTGATGTAAGCGCTTACCTCATAATAGTCGTGATGTAAGCGCTTACCTCATCATAGGAAATTCATTCCTATAAATAGGTAGCTTATGGTTCATTTGTAAGATATCATTAAGATCATTTGCTATACACATCCCAAGAGAGAAAAAATCTAAGAGAAATACTCTTAGTGAAAGGCCTAAGTAAGAGAAGGTCTTTGAGAGAATTTTCTGTGGTAAAATTCTTGAGTGTAATTGGGATTAGGGTTGTGAGGTTGAGTGTTGTAAACACTTGTAATATTTCTTCTTTAATAATATCTGCAGCAGCAACGTGGACGTAGCTCTCACATTGAGGGTGAACCACTATAAATCTGTGTGTGCTATTTATTCTTCGCTTACATCACGGCGTAAGTAGGTTCTGTCTAAGGAGGTTGGTATTTAAGTGGTCCAGCTGTGACCCTCCAATCTTTCCTGGGAACCTGCTTACAAAGGTCGGATTTGGGATTCAAATCCTAACAACTGGTATTAGAGCAACAGGTTGTGTTGTGATTTAGAAACGATGGGAGGCGAAGATGGTACGACGCACGGCATCGGTAAATTCGATGGTACAGATTTTGCGTTCTGGAGAATGCAAATTGAAGATTATTTATATGGCAGAAAGCTTCATGAACCTCTGAGTCCGAAACCAGAGGAGATGAAGCAAGCAGATTGGGATCTCCTCGACAGACAAGTTCTGGGAGTCATTCGACTGACGCTGTCGAAGAACGTTGCTCACAACGTGGCAAAGGAGAAGACCACCGCAGATATGATGAAGGTATTGTCTGACATATATGAGAAACCTTCGGCAAATAATAAGGTATTTCTCATGAAGAAACTATTTCATCTAAAGATGATGGAAAATGCTCATGTTGCTGCACACATAAATGAATTCAATACCATTGTAAATCAATTGTCATCGGTAAAAATTGATTTCGATGATGAAGTACAAGCTCTAATTTTGTTGGCATCCCTACCAAATAGTTGGGAGCCAATGAGAGCAGCGGTTAGTAATTCTGTCGGCAGTGACAAACTAAAGTTCAACGATGTTAGGGATCGTATCCTTGCTGAGGAGGTGCTCAGGACAGATTCGGGAGAGGCATCGACGAGTTCTGCTTTTAATGTTGAAAACAGAAGCAAAAATTATGACAGAAACTACAACCGAAATAGGGGCAGATCGAAGTCAAGGAATGGCAGGGGTCAATCCAGACCAGGACGAACACATGAGTGTTGGAACTGTGGAAAACTAGGTCACTTCAAAAAGAACTGCAGGGCGCCAAAGAAGGAGGACAACAAGGGGGCTGGAATCAACGCTGCTACGGAAGACATTGGCGATGCGTTGTTGCTATCGGTTGACAGCCCGATAGACTCTTGGGTGCTTGACTCAGGAGCGTCCTTTCATACCACCCCACATCATGATATAATGACAAACTACGTGGCTGGGAATCTCAGCAAAGTTTATTTAGCCGATGGAGAGCCGCTAGACGTTGTTGGCACGGGAGACATTAATTTGAAGATGTCAAATGGATCCTCGTGGAAGATTACAAAAGTTAGACATGTTCCAAAGCTGATGCGAAACCTGATTTCAGTAGGTCAGCTTGATGATGAGGGATATGATCTCAACTTTGGTAATGGGTCTTGGAAGGTGGCGAAAGGTGCTATGGTAGTTGGCCGAGGAAAGAAGATTGGCACTCTCTACATGACGACTAGCTGTCGTGATACTGTTGCTGTGGTTGACAACACAAAGAAGACAGATTTGTGGCATTGTCGGCTGGGGCATATCATCCAGAAGGGGATGAAGCTGTTGGTGACAAATGGCTTAATTCCGGAGCTGAAGACGGTGGACCTTCATACGTGTGAGAGCTGCATTCTCGGAAAACAAAAGCGAGTAAGCTTCTCAAATGCAGGCAGGGAGTTGAAGGTCGAGAAGCTGGAATTGGTGCACACAGACGTGTGGGGACCTACCACTGTCCCCTCTCTTGGAGGATCACACTACTACGTGACCTTCATTGATGATTCAACCAGGAAGGTATGGGTTTATTTTATGAAAAATAAATCCGATGTGTTTAGTGTATTCAAAAGATGGAAAGCCATGGTTGAGAATGAAACAAACCTCAAGTTGAAGTGTTTGAGGTCCGACAACGGCGGAGAATACACTGATGGTGATTTCAAACGGTACTGTGTCGATAATGGGATCAAGATGATGAAGACTATTCCTGGAACGCCGCAACAGAATGGAGTAGCCGAAAGAATGAACCGAACGTTGAACGAGCGTGCTCGGAGTATGAGAATACACTCTGGACTGCCCAAGACATTCTGGGCAGATGCAGTCAATACCGCGGCCTTCTTAATTAACCGAGAACCGTCAGTTCCCTTGGATTTCAGAATTCCAGAAGAAGTCTGGAGTGGCAAGAAGGTAAATCTTTCATTTCTGAAAGTGTTCGGTTGCTTATCATATGTTCATAATGATGATACGGATAGAAGAAAGCTTGATCCAAAATCAAAGAAGTGTTACTTTATTGGCTATGGTGACACCGAGCTTGGGTACCGATTTTTGGATGAACAAAATCGGAAGATCATCCGAAGCAGGAATGTTGTCTTTAACGAAGAGGTACTGTACAAAGACAAGCTGCAAAAGAATTCAGAATGTCAGGACAAGGAATCGGAAATAGTCGATTTGAGGGACTTTTCGGCACCTGAGCCGCAGCCAGGTACAACCGAGGCAGAGGAACAAACAATCTGAGAAGGTGCTGATGAAAGTGCTGATTCTGAAACAAATGAACAGACGCCAATCACAGAGCTGCGTAGATCATCCAGGATCAGGAAGCCGCTTCACAGGTACTCTCCATCCCTCAACTACATTCTACTCACTGATAGAGGGGAGCCGGAATGTTATGAAGAAGCAATGCAAGTCGATGAATCGACTAAGTGGGAGCTGGCAATGAAGGATGAAATGGATTCACTATCGGCAAATCATACATGGGAATTATCCGAGTTGCCAAAGGATAAAAAGGCATTGCAAAACAAATGGGTTTATCGGATAAAGGAAGAACCCAATGGAAGCAAGCGTTATAAAGCAAGGCTGGTTGCAAAGGGATTTCAACAGAAAGAAGGCATTGACTATACGAAGATCTTCTCTCCCGTAGTCAAGATGGTGACTATCAGAACTGTTCTTGGGCTGGTAGCAAAGGAAAATCTACATCTGCAACAGATGGACGTGAAAACTGCATTCTTCACGGTGATCTAGACGAGGAAATCTACATGCGACAGCCGGAGGGATTCAAAATCAAAAGAAAGGAGAATCTGGTGTGCAAACTTCAAAAGAGTCTGTACGGACTAAAACAGGCTCCAAGACAGTGGTATTTAAAGTTTGACAGCTTTATGAAGAAAGCTGATATTTCAAGGTGCGAGGCAGATCACTGCTGTTACTTCAAAAAATTTGAAGACTCGTACATGATACTGCTACTCTTTGTCGACGACATGCTAATCGTAGGAGCAAACCTACAGGAGATTGATTGGTTGAAAAAAGGGTTATCGGAAGAGTTTGCAATGAAGGATTTGGGAGCTGCAAAGCAAATCCTTGGGATGAGAATCGACCGAAGCAAGGAGGGCATCAAACTCTCACAAGAAGAATATGTGAGGAAAGTTATCAAAAGGTTTAACATGCATGATGCCAAGCCAGTTAGCACTCCTTTGGCTGGACACTTTCGGTTGTCAAATGATCAGTCGCCGACAACCGAGGATGAGAAGAAGCAGATGGACAAGATACCTTATGCATCTGCAATCGGTAGTCTTATGTATGCAATGATATGTACAAGGCCAGACATTGCACATGCAGTGGGAGTTGTCAGCCGATTTATGAGCAATCCGGGAAAGCAACACTGGGAGGCTGTGAAGTGGATATTCAGATATCTGAAAGGCAGCTCGAGTTCAGCTCTGTATTTCCGAAAATCAAAAACAGGATTGCAAGGGTATGTTGATGCTGACAACGGTGGTGATATTGATAGCAGAAAGAGCACATCCGGGTATGTTTACACCTTCGGAGGTACTGCAATCTCTTGGGTTTCCAAGTTGCAAAAGATAGTAGCTCTCTCTAGTTGTGAGGCTGAGTACGTTGCTGTGACGGAGGCCACAAAGGAAATGATGTGGCTACAATCTTTTCTGCGGGAATTGGATCAGGACCACGAGGGAAGTGTGCTATATTGTGATAGCCAAAGCGCCATTCATTTGGCAAAGAACCCGGTTTACCATGCTCGAACGAAGCACATACAACTCCGGTACCATTTCATTAGATCAGCTTTGGAAGATGGAGCGCTGGTGCTTGAGAAGATCGCAGGGAGTCAGAATCCAGCAGACATGCTGACAAAGGCAGTGACGATAGACAAACTGAAGCTATGCTCAACTTCAGTTGGCCTGCACGAAGTATGAAAGTAAGAAAGAGCTGCTGCATCGATCAAAGTGTGAAGACAAATTAAAATTAGTCTTCAAGTGGGAGATTTGTTAGGTGTAGAATTGGCCAAACAAGTCAATTCTCTTGTTCACATAGTCGTGATGTAAGCGCTTACCTCATAATAGTCGTGATGTAAGCGCTTACCTCATCATAGAAAATTCATTCCTATAAATAGGTAGCTTATGGTTCATTTGTAAGATATCATTAAGATCATTTGCTATACACATCCCAAGAGAGAAAAAATCTAAGAGAAATACTCTTAGTGAAAGGCCTAAGTAAGAGAAGGTCTTTGAGAGAATTTTCTGTGGTAAAATTCTTGAGTGTAATTGGGATTGGGGTTGTGAGGTTGAGTGTTGTAAACATTTGTAATATTTCTTCTTTAATAAGATCTGCAGCAGCAACGTGGACGTAGCTCTCACATTGAGGGTGAACCACTATAAATCTGTGTGTGCTATTTATTCTTCGCTTACATCACGGCGTAAGTAGGTTCTGTCTAAGGAGGTTGGTATTTAAGTGGTCCAGCTGTGACCCTCCAATCTTTCCTGGGAACCTGCTTACAAAGGTCGGATTTGGGATTCAAATCCTAACAGGTACTTCTATTCCTTTTTCAATAGCCCCACATTGTATAGACCAATCATGTCTATTACATATTTCATTACTTAAAACACTAGTAGCCTCTACCGAAAGAGCATCAGTCCCAATCAAATTATCCTTTTTAGCTATTCCAGAAATCATTGATAAATCAATTTGAACATTATTGGATTCTGCGTTGCAATCAAGGACATCTATACCACAACAAAAATGACCTCTACCTTCTCTTCTTTTCTTCATAATTTTTGAATTCTGGCCTTCTTCATTTATTTCTGCCAGATTCGATGACTCTTCTTTATCTTTTGGTTCATCCTTTGTTTGCAATGCCTTATCCACTATCTCATGTGTTTGCCGATTCAATGACATCTCATATGCCACCAATTCATCTTCTAGATCATCAACTCTCAACGTATTAAGATCCTGGGTTGCCTCAATATCTGTTTTCTTAATGTGAAATTCTAATCTTAGAGACTGCAATATCTTCTCAACAACTTTAACATCTTCCAATACTTCTCTATTGGCCTTCATATCATTAACTATTTTTATAATTCTTGTAAAAAATCCTTTGACAGATTCTGTTGATTTCATCTGGGCCAACTTATACCGTCTCCAAAGCTCTTGAAGTTTCTCTCTCTTCACATCTGCAGCACGCCTATATGATTTCACTAATATTGTCCAAGCCTCTTTTGCTGATTTTGCATGCAAATATTTGTTATATACATGCAATTGGACTTTGCTATTGAGGTAGTAGAATGCCTTATAATTCAATTGCATATTTTTCTCCAATTGTGTAGCTTCACCAGTTAATGTTGTGCCTTCTGTGGTTTCCACGAACCCTTCATCAATAATGGACCATAGCCCAACAACATTGAAGAAATTCTTCATCTGTTGATACCAACTCTCAAAATTATTTTTGCCATCAAACACAAAAACGGGACAATCCGGTAAATATGGAATATTCATATTCTTTTATATATGTCGGCTCTCATACGAGGCTTTGATCGGATCTCACACAGGCTGTGATACCAATTTGAAGGAAATAAAAATACTCAAAGGAATAATATAAGCACAAGCGGAAGACTCAACAATGGCTATATAGAAGAAATTTATCAAACTAGAGAGAGAAGGTAGGAGACTTTACTTAATAACTCAAAACTCTTGAATCTCACTACAATAAAATATGTGACATAGCATCCCTATTTATAATACTAGAAACCAAAATAGACTAGGACTAGAAAACTCATTCCAATATGAACTAGACAAATAAATCCTAACTAAATATGAATGAAATAAGTACCAATACCAATCCTAAACAACTTTGGATTAGTAATTTTGGTTTAATTCCAACACCTTCATATTCTATGTTCAATCATTTACCATCATCTTTTTCATAAGGTCTCTTGAATCCCAGTCAGATTTGATCCAGTTTAGGCTTCAATAAGTCTATTTAACTTTGACCTTAGCAATACTCCCTCTAGATTTTGAATACGTTGCTTGGTTTGGAGCTATTGCATTACCTATTGATTGAACCAGTCTAGACACTATATTTCCATCTAAATAAGAACTAAGGGAGTTGATTTATAAGTATCCACATTGGGACTATCAACTATGGATGTCTCAATCTCAGATTTGAAGTCGGTTGTCCATTTAAGGATCTTCATAGGGGAATCACCAATGCAAATAAAATTCTTAAACATAGTATAGCTGTAATCAACAAGTTTCTTGAAGTCCAAGTAAACATTCCTATGATCAAAATAAGCCACCTTAACATGGGCTTTCATATGGGATTGGGTGCATGGCCGGCTCTTAGGTGAAGCTAATGAAGCAGGTGCTATTGGGGGCCCCATTTTTAGTAATAGTAGATTTATAAGTTTTGTTTTAAAAAAATATTAAGTACTATTAGTAGGAAAGTAATCTTTTTCATATAAAAGAAAAGATAAAATTTTGACTGTGAATATAGTAATTGTTTGACGATAATTTTTTTGATTGTGAATAGCTTGCTCGTTCTAACTCTTAAATTATTGGCATGTAGGAAAAGTCGTATTGAAAGCATTATAGCAATAACATTTTAAACTCCACCGATAAGAGATGCTTTTATTGAAATTAGTACAAGTTAGTGAGGAACCAAAAACTAAAAGTAAAGCTAATTGTTTAGCAACATATGAACTTGAAAATTTTGAGTTTTTATTGGGGACTATTTTGTACGATGTATTATTTTTTAGTAATTCAGTTAGCAAAAGTTTACAATTAAAAAAATTGAAGCGTATGGAAATATTTTTGATTTTCTATTTGGTGGTAAAAATTTGAGACCATTAGATGACAAGAATTTTAAAATATTGCCTTAACCTTGATGTTTTATTAAACAGAGTTGTCACTCACTCACGTTGATTTTGATGGTCTAGACGTCTTTTCTGAATTAAAAATGTTAAGAGAAATCGTACAAGTAGAAGATAATATTCTAATCGATATAGTCAATCAAAATAAAAAGACTTGATTCTTTTTCAAATACTTATATTTCTTATATAATAATGTTAACAATTCGATAACAGTTGCTTAGATGTTTTTCAAAATTAAAATTGATAGAATCTTACCTAAGATGAATAACGTCTCAGGAAAGATTAAATAGATTGACTCTATTATTAATTGAAAAATAATTATTAGAATGAATCGACTACAAAAAATAAATTAATATATTTTAAATCAAAATATATATTAAAGATTCTTTTTAATTTAAGGCCTCCCATTATATTATGGCTTTAGGCCCCTAATGTGCTTGAGCCGCCCTGATTGGGTGGCAATTATTTCCTTAATCTCTTCCATGCTAAATTTTGCTCTTAGAAAACTTTTCGATAATAGTTGATCTGCACTCTTGTGCCCAATTACTACTGTTAATATTGTATTCCTCCACTCTTAATTAAAGATTATAAATTCGAGTCTGAATAAAGATTCTTTTTAATTTAAGGCCTCCCATTATATTATGGCTTTAGGCCCCTAATGTGCTTGAGCCGCCCTGATTGGGTGGCAATTATTTCCTTAATCTCTTCCATGCTAAATTTTGCTCTTAGAAAACTTTTCGATAATAGTTGATCTGCACTCTTGTGCCCAATTACTACTGCTAATATTGTATTCCTCCACTCTTAATTAAAGATTATAAATTCAAGTCTGAATAAGGATTCTTTTTATTAGGAGCACTTCCTTGTTTAATTAGTATTGTGCGGCAAATCCAAATTAATCCGAACCCCACTACGAATACCGAATTGGAAATAAAAAATGAAATTATTTAAACCAATTGCTACTGAAAAATATGGAAATTAACTTCTTAATACTGTACGCTATACCTCTTTTTTTGAATTTGGTGCTTCGATCACTCTACCTAAGAGGTATAATATATCATGAGTATCATCAAGTATTCAATGTGCTATTGATTTATCCACTAATTTCTTTTTCTTTTCTAAAATTTGTTTTAAATTCTTTTATAAAATATTGTGTCCTACTTCCTTTCTACCGTTTCCTAAAGTACAAATAGCCCCTCAATTAAATAATTTTAACTGTAAATCACTAAATCTGATGTAAAGAACTTGTATATTTCCAAAATAAAAGTTCAAAGACTTAAATAGGAAACATTGTAGTATAAATACTCCTCTTTATGCTCGTTTGTAAAATTTATTTCAATCTTTATTTATGTTATATTTAAAAAAAGATAATAAATGTCGAAAAATAATTTTGTTTTTTTGACATTTATTTATGTTATATTTAGAAAAATATAATAAATGTCAAAAAATAATTTTATTTTTCGACCTTACTGTATACTTATTGGAATATTTTATTTCACGTTACTTCTCCATTTGCTTGATTTTAAAGCGATCCGCAAATAGTGGAAACATGAAATGGGTGCATGATTAGGAAAATTCAATGATTTCCTCGTTCATTTTCATGGTTGTTATTTTATTTGTTTAAAACTAACCCACTCAAATTTCTCATAATCGTGAATTAAGAACTACTTATGTTTCTTGGTCCTACTATAAATAGAGGGTTTTTTCAAAATAGTTGTTTTTTTATTTATTTAACCATGTGATTTATCAAAGTGATTCGTTTATTCCTCCTTCCCAATAAACATACAGTTTTCATTGAATTTTGAGTTCTATTCTTTCTTTCAAGAGTCTTTAAATAACTATTAGAATTCATTTTCATTAGAGGGACAGTTCTATAATTCCCCTTATTATATCTACTGTCCCCCTTAAAAAAATATTACAGACAAAAATTACTTGGAATAAACATACAATTTTCTTTGAATTTACTTGGAATAAACATACAATGTTCTTTGAATTTTGACTTCTATTCTTGTCTTACATAACTTTTGACAATAAAATTTTAAAATACTATAAAATTTCCCTTTTTATATCTACTATCCCCCTTAAAAAAAAAAAAAAAAAAAAATTAAATGACAACAAAATTACTTGGAAAGAGAAAAACAAGGACAAGTGGTTAAAACACCCGGGTCATACGGCAAAAGATCCGAAAAAATCACCTCTCTCTTCATAAATAGAAAAATCCCCAACTTTGGCAAACCCTAACCCTAAAAGAGCAAACTTTCTTATAAATTCTCTCATTCTTCACCACATTTTCCAATTTTTTCATCTCTTTTGTTACATAATTTCATGTTTTGTAATCTTTCTTGAAAATCCTAATTTCATTTTTTGTGTTCTTTCTTGAAAATCCTAATTGTTAATGGTGGAAATTTTCAAGAATTTGTTGATGATCACCCCTTTATCATCTCCATTAAAGGAGATACTAATCTCAATTTCTTCTAATTCCTTTTCCTTTGGTTCTTGCAAAGAAATCTGGTATTATCGCTGCCTTGGCCTTGACCCGTAATCCCCTGACCCGACCCGAATAGGCCATAGAAACTGTCTTGGCATTGACCCGTGATCCATTTGGTCCGACCCGACCCGGTAGGCCTACCTCCCATATAAACTGTCTACCTGAGACTGCTTTTTGGCGCGTAGGCCGTTACCTTTAATTTTAAATCCCATATAATATATATATATATATATATATTTTTTTTTTTTGGTGTATTGGAAAGTGAATTTTTTGATAAGATGTTGCTATACAAGACGAAGAAGATTCAACCCGGGAAGGGAAACCGGTTGTTGATAAGTATAACGGTTGTTGGGAGTGCCGGGCCTATTCGTTTTGTTGTTAATGAAAAGGAACTTGTGGGTAATGTTATTGATACTGCATTGAAGAATTATGCACGTGAAGGAAGGCTTCCTGTTCTTGGATCAAATTTTAATAACTTCATGCTATATTGCCCGACTGTTGCAACAGATGGTATTGTATTATTATTTACGCGTAATTAATATTGCATTTTTCCTTGAAATTCTGTTTTGTAGTTGAAAGTTTTATATGTGTAAGGGGTACTTTCTTGAATTGCTTGTTTCGGTGATTATTAGTTGCATTTTGGGAAATGTATTTTGATTTGGCTTACTAGATATTATTTGTTTGATAATAAAGCTTTATCTGTCATATTTCACTCTTTCCCCAGATTTACTCCCATCCAACCTTGTCCCTTTCTGTTCCATCCTGGCCTTTAGGTTAAATTTTCTTTTATTGCCATGTTATTGTTTTTTTTTTTTGTTTACCTTTCATCGTTTTCAATTTCATTTTCATCTGTCTTATTCTTTTTGTGATGTCACTGATCAATTATATATATTTTCGATTTAAATGTTTAATTTATTTGAATTTAATCATGTATATGAATAAAAAGACTGAGAATAGAAAGGAAATAAACAGAGACATTGGAAGCCAAAAAAGTAAAATAAAAAGGTGAAAAAACCCTCTCTTGCCCTACTCAGCTCTAACTTGAAAAATGGAAAAGTTCCCCTCCTGCCAACTAAGGCTTCAACCCCCCGGCCGAAGTCCAGCCTCATTGCCATCCCTAATTTTATCTTAGCTCTCTAGTATTTGTCTTTACACCTGTATCTCTCTGCCAAGCATCTGTCTTTGTATTGATGCTTGTTGTCTAGAATGCTCTTCATGTGTATGTGACATTGTGGACTTATGTTGGTTGTGAGCTTGTGGCTGTTACCGCTTGTTTGTATTATATCTTAAAAGGATTTTGGTAGGCTTTTACACCTTTTCATTTTATGTTGATGTGTGTTTTGCTTATGTTTGTGTTGTCATCGCAGTTCTGAGTCCATGGGAGACAATTGGATCGCTTGGTGTTCGTAACTTTGTGCTGGTCAAGAAGCCACAGGCTGAGGATCCAATTCTTGATGGGAAACAAGCAGCACTGGCTCGGAAGGGAGCTGGGAGTTGGAGATCATGGTTCAATAAATCACTCAGTCGCAAGATAGTTTCTTACTGAAAGAGTCGACGCAAAGTAATCTATAGTTCTTGTTGGTGTTTGGTTCTATTCTTTTTTCCATATGACTATGTTTTCCTACTCTGGTTATCTGGTATGTGGATCCTTGCTGGTATTTTCCTAATTACAAATTAAGCCTTTATCAGTTATTTAGATTTTAGTTTGTTGATTTTGTTGTTTGAACAAAGCAAACCATGTTAGAGAGTCCTTTGAGTCAATGTCAAGTCTACTTATTATATTCAGGTTATAATGAATGATTGTTACTAACAGTACTGCTTTTCTTAAAACGTAGTAATAATGAATTTGAAGAGTTTATGCTTCTCCTTCTCTTGCTTAATGGCAAAGGTTCCTTCCTCATTTTGTTTACTTGTGCTTGTAGCAAAGTCAAAATCAAGCAAGCATATATTCCTTTCTATAGACTTTCAACAAATTCCATCTTTTTAGATTAAGAGAAACCAAAGCAAATCTGGTATCATTTGATGAAGAATATACCGTTTTGGAGTATGTTTTTGTGGGATTCCTTTTAGAGCTTTTGTTCACATGCAAACACAAGAAGTTTAATAGGAAAACTATGATGTAAAAGGGTCGGCATGCTCACTCCTATTCACATAATTTTTTGAGGAGATAAGGCGTTATGTCTCATTCCTTCTCATGGAAATTACCTTCTGGATAGTAACATACTGATAGGAGCCAACAAAACCCAAACCCAAGCACTTCTATTGTGTTTTAGTCAAATGGCACAAAAAACGGCTAGTTCACAGCCCACATTCTTAGTCACATGATAACTAGAGGCGGATATAGCGTTCGAAGCTTATGGGTTCCTACAGTGACCTCAAGTTAATATACAACAATATTTGAGTTCACATTCAAATATTTATGGAGTAATTAGTGGATATTTTAATGCATATACAAAGTTTAATTTGAGCAAAAACTATAGGTTCCTGTGAACCCGTAGCACTTTTGGGTCCGCCACCGATAACATAGTCTTTCGAAGGAATTTCTATACCTAGAATATTGTGACTGTGACTTAATACCTTAAAATCAACTGAATTTGCATACGAGAGTGACAACAGATTGGTATACAAGTCGAACGTCAAACACTGCAATCAGTTTGGTGTTGCTTGTTAAGTTCTCCCTCCGTTCCATAATAAGTAGTGTTTTAGGCTTTTAATTTTGTTTCAAAATAAGTGGTGCTTTAGGATTTCAAGAAGAAATTGACCTTATTCTTCCAGAGTTACCCTTATTTACATAATCAAGAATCATTAAGTAGCTTCTTCTTTTTTCTAGGCATTAATTAGGGGTAAGTTAGTAAAAATACGCATAATTTTCTAGGAGTGAATAATTTCTTAAAGGGTGTGCATAAGCTAAAAACATTACTTATTATGGAACGGAGGGAGTAATGCTAAGGAATAGATCCCTTTCAGTTGGTGAAAATGTCAAAAGTCGTGTCCTATTTGGATGAAGAATAGTTGGCCTGATTTACCAACTTTATTCATTTGTTTTTTATTTACTTATATTGGCTTTGTCAGCACATGCTATCTTATCAAACTAGGCTAATAGTCCGACATAGAACCAAGAATTCTAATAAGGGGATTCAAAAAAGTGGAAGAACGTCAGACTTGAAATTCGAACTTACAACGTAATGGAATCACTTTTATCACTATACTTAAAACTTCCATTATATTTACTCTATTTGCGCAGTATAGTGTTATGTATTAAATTATTGAATCAACTTTCACCACAACATTAAAACTTATTTTAGTGTACCAATAGGACTCATCAATTTATATCAAAAGGATTGAACAATTTATATTTACCCTATTTGTGCAATATATCTTTCCGACAAAGGAGATATAATTGAGCCCCTTTCGATACACTTGGCTAAGCCACTGGTTATACATATCTTTTCCACCTATTTTCTGATTTAACATTCTGCTAAACCAGACTCTACCAAGAGAAAAGAAGAATCTTATTACAGTTCTGTTCCCTTTTGCTTCCTTTGTTCTATCTAGTTAATAGACAACAAATTTGTAACTTGATGTCCTCCGACTGCAGTTTAAGCCTCAAAAAATTGTAGCTCATTAAATTACCGTAATCATCACTCTATGTGATTCAGTCATGGATACATTCTGCGTCTTGTATTTCAAAATTAAACACTTAAACACAAAATAACATCTCAAACTTCTTATTGAATTATTGGATTAGGCCCTCGGATGGAAAACTGAGAACATTTTTGGTTAAGCCACTAAATATTACAGTTCATGAAGTATGCACACAGCACATTATCCCTATTGAAAAATGGTTACCTACTACTTTGAATTGCTACAAATTTAAAGAAAGGTGAGATCTGTTTAGAACTTTAGATTCCCAACTAAAAGACCATGTAGCAACATTAACATAAAATATGTATAGATGGTGTACATGGAAAGTTTGAGTGAGATTAAATTATGAAGTTATTGTTGAGAAGATGACCTAACAGACAATTTTTCCTACTAATCACAACCAAAGTTTAATCTTCCACTTCCTATCGTCCACATCCACATATCTATATAAACTTGTTCAAAGCGAGGCCTAAAGCATAATCAACCAAAGCATAAAATTTACTAGTCTTTCAAGAATCTATCACCTTCAACAATGGCTTCTCACTACAGCCCCTCTTTCTTCTTGTTATTACTTGTCACTTTGTCGTTAACAAGCTGCTACACAATTCAAGCAGAAGCGCGCCATCTTCTTGAAGTAACTATGCCAGAACTTCCTAAGCCTGAATTGCCACATCTCCCGGAAATCCCAACTTTGCCAAAGCCTGAGTTCCCTGAAATTCCAAAACCCGAGCTGCCAACTCTGCCAAAGCCCGTATTGCCAGAAATACCAAAGCCGGAGTTGCCAACATTGCCAAAGCCTGAACTGCCAACATTTCCAAAACTCGAGATTCCTGCCATTCCTAAGCCTGAACTGCCAACTTTTCCAAAGCCAGAAATCCCTCAAGTGCCTAAAAAGCCTTGAGCGCGAGACATATGAAATGCTCTTTGCTTCATTGGAGCAGCATTCTTGAAATGTTTCACATCTCTTGTTAGTCATGTGATTTTTCTGTCATCAGTTGCAGCGTCGATTTAGAAGAAATATTTGTGTGATTGTTCTGTTATCAGTTCACTACTGTATTTGTTTCCAGTGTCATTACGCCGACAGTTTTTGTTATCTTTGTACTCTAAAAATTATTACTAATATATTTGAGATGGATTTTTAGGTATGGTGATCCCCTCCCCCCCTATTTTCACACTTTTCACCTCTTCCTTTTAGGTTAGATTCCGATAGATAAGAGTTAAATTTGTCGTTCTCATAATCTCCTAAGACTGTGAATGTGCGATGTTTCATCAGCTGATGCATATCATTTATCGGTTGAGGTGCAGTAATGAACTTACAAGTTATAAGCAATCCACTGTTACATTGATGAGATTTTATCCAATGAAATATTATCAATTTCATTACAGACTTGCTTACATAAGTGGAATTGAACACAAGTTACGTTTCTAAATCATAGTTTCTCACTGTCTTTCAAGAATACTGTTTACCCCGAATTTAGGTAATCAATTGAATTTGTAAGTGAGGTATAGGATATGTGGATGAACTTTAATCTATTTGGTTGGAAGAAAATATATATGGATCTGCTGTGAGCAAGTGAATAATAATCGGTGATTTACACTAAATGTATATATAAAATAAAGTATGAATATTGTTTGATTGAATAAAGCTAAAGAAGAACACACTAAATCCGGACCAAAATCAGGGAATGAGAGGGAGAGATTTTATATATTTTGCTATTACAATGTTCTAGATCTGAAGAAGCCAACCCCCAAAAGTAGGAAAATGTCTTCTATTTATAGTTTTTCCTTGTGGGCCTTATACAACATCAAGCCCTTTTGAATAAAGGAAACTCTAAAAGGATAAGGTTGAGTCGTACGGTCTGACACCCGTACGACTGGCAGTACAATGTGGCAGAACGGTTTTGACGCGTGGCATTTATGTAACGGATTACCCAGACCAACGGCCACGATCTACATGACCAACGACCACGATCTACCCGGCTATGGAAAAACCGGACCAAACGATTTCCTTCGCTTTCTTCGGATCAGCCACTCCTAGTGCGATACCTCCGGTCCGAAAGAAAGTCTTCATGCTCGTGCTTGTTTCTTTCCCCTCGATTCCCAGTCTCACTGGTCTGACATAAGTCCGATTTTTACCGTATACAAATACAAGATAAAATTTCAAGTATCTTGTATATATTTTGCCACTCTGGCAAGGTATTATTGTTTGCAAAAGAAAATCTGATTATCTCAAACTCAATAATTTTCCTTGAACTTTTTACATTACGGAATTTCAACTATGGAAGGAGAAGGGGAAGAGGGTAACAGGAATCGAACCCACACCTATTGTATGTGAGATTTCTGCTGATACCATTAGACTATAAGCGTTTGTTCTCAAACTCAAAATAACATTCATTTTGGGGAGAAAAGCCGTGAGTGCATTAATACACGCGCACGCACACACAAAGAATATCAGGAATGGACTAAATTCTGAATCATAGTGTAGAAAACAAACGAAAGCTAGATTTTACATTCAGTATCAGATATCGTCAAATGATTGAATGATTGAATGTTGATTCTAATCTGCAGTTCTCAGCCCCGAGTGCTGGGAATGGCTAGTGTTAGCAGTATGCTGGGGCATATGTATGGATGTTGCTGGGGCATAGGTATGGATGTTCCATAAATAGGTCAATTACTAGGCTAGAATACCATCAAGCATGTATACAGAGGCAAGTAGATTCATTTTCTTTGAAAAACTTTTTCTCTTGAGAATCCAGAAGGAGCGTGAAGAAGATTTGACTTTATGCATGTGAATAAGCAAGTAGATGTTGGATTTTGCATCTGTTACTGCTACATTTCTCTAGAATAATTAGTTGTTTAGTTGTATGAGAAGTATAATAGTTGATTTAGTATAATATTCAACTTTTTAGTTTTAGTAAGAGTAATATTTTTACTGTAGGAGGAGTCTACCACTCTATTTATGTGTCTATATAAAACTTATTGTCACGACCCAACTAGGGGCCGCGACGGGTACCCGGGGCTCTCCACCGAGCACCGCTCGTTCTATTTCCCATTATGCTCATTTAAAGCACTTTTATCAATTTTATACTCAACTCATGAGAAAAGCATCTTTCATTTGAGGACATAAAGTACTTTCATATACACAAGCCCTTAGGCTATCAAAATAATATATATATATAGCAATCTCGTGAGACCATCTAACCCACACTGCGCATCTACGAGCCTCTACGGGAGTGCTAAACATAAGGACGGGACAAGACCCCGTCATGCCCAAAAATATATGAACATAACTATATACACAAAAGAATAATCATAAGCACCTCCGGAACAAAGGAGTGCTTTCAATCAGCTGACAGCTCCTACGAATCTGGATCAAGCTCACCTCCCTGTCTACCTGTGGGCATGAACACAGCGTCCAAAGAAAACGGACGTCAGTACGAATATTGTACTGATTTTGAGAGGCATAAATAATGAAATAGAACAATGACATAAAGGAAATATCAATATGGAACATCTATATCTGACTGTCAAGTATAAGATAACTAAGTCATGCTGTCTTACTCATAATCATCATCATATCATGTATGCATAATGTATAAGCTGCCGCCCATATAGGTACGGTGTAGTAATATCAACTTATGCCGCCCACTAGTGGTGTCTGCCCATGCCATTTGGCCATGGTGTGTATAGCTACCCGCCTTAGCGGTGACTGCCCGGCCAAATAGGCGCGGCGTAATATCATCATCATCATAATATGCTCATCATGATGTGCTTATAATAGTACATGCATAATAGCTCAAGAAAAACGATACTTTATCGGGGTGACGTAAGGTCGTGATTCCCCGATCTCATTATGGAACACTCGTCGATAGTCTTGTGTAGCTAATTATGGGCATAGGCTTTTAGCTTTCTGAAATATAGGAACACATAAAGAGGAAAGAAAATCATGCTATAGGATTCATGCCATAGGAAGAAAGGACTAGCCTCACATACATTTTACGTTTAACTATTCTATCGCTTGCTTGTTCACCTTCAATACCCACATCTCTACCTTCAAGAGAATTCGCATTAACGTTAGTTAATCGGCTATAAGAACGTGTTACTATTTCTAGGGAAAATTGCGCAGCATTTCCTTTGTTTCTACAACTTTTCCCATATTCTATATCAACTCCCAAACACTCACAACAACATTCACAATATTGCAATCAACAATCATCATTTATATACATTGACCACAATCCACCATTTCTCTTCAATTTCTCCACAATTATGATTATAGCTCACTATCGCGTTTTCTCATATATAATACCTATCCCATGTTCTAAATGTCATTTATAACGTTTTTACAATCACAATTCATCAATTATCATAACTCAATCCAAACCTTTACTCAACAATGTTACTATTCACACTTACATGATCCATTTCCTATATCTTTCTACACTCCAAGTGTTTCAACTTTTCCATACCTCAAATAACATGTAAATACCATAAAACTTACCTTAGACGGTGTAGGAATAAGCCTTGAGTGGTATTACTCTTTTTGCACCAAAACCCTAGTTCACTTCTTTTGAAATTTCTTGGCTTGGATGGACTTTGATGAATTTCATACGCTTGATTCACTTGAATTCTTGATATTGATCTTTGATTTCCTTTGTTTTCTTGTGAATGAAGAGTGGAGAATATTCTAGAGGTTTCTAGAGAGATGTGGTGTGGAAATGAAATGAATAAATGAACTTGGGTCTCATTTTTAATGATTTAAAATCTGGTCTGTAAGGCAATTCTACGCCAATTTTGACGGGCCGTCAAAATTCCTACGGACTGTCAAAATGGCCCGTAGAACTGCCCAGTCGAATATGAGTCACTGTGACCATTTGACGTTGGGCTGTGTCGATTTGACGGAGCGTCAAAATTTTGACGGGCCATCAAATGGTCGATAGAAATTCCCTGCCCAGACAGTCCGGTGTAGAATGGCCATAACCTTTGATCCCGATATCGTGTGAGGGCCCACGATCTATGGTTGGAAATCTCTTTCAAGTATCTACAACTTTCATTCTTAGTGTGTTTCCAAATTCCAAACTTATAATGGCGTTTTGGCCCCCACAAGTCAGATCATCCGAAAATATTTCCTTAAATCGTCCTTTTGGATGGCTTATGCCCATATTTGGCTTATGGGTACTTCTTAGGACTTGCTCATCTTTCCATGTAATACTCATATATATCTTCATATTTCCTTTATAAAACTTCGGCGTGTGGGCCCCACCTGGCTTACAGCAACGAGGGCTTTTCGGCAAATGACATATGAACCAATTCAACCCATATGGTCTCCCAAATGTCATATGTATGCCATTATTACACTCTTATACTATAACCTTTCTCCTTAATCCTCGCATAACTTTTGCATATAATTCCCGTGCGAGAATACACCAGAATATCGACAATAAATACTATCACAAATAAGTCCAATTGTGGCCTGAACACATTATTCATCAAATTCATAAACACGGCCGGAGCATTAGTCAACCCAAACAACATCACTCGGAATTCATAGTGGCCATATCTCGTTCTGAAGGCTGTTTTGGGAATATCTGCTTCTCTAACTCTCACTTGATGATAACCCAACCTCAAATCTATTTTTGAAAACCACTTGGCACCTTGTAGTTGATCAAACAAATCGTCAATCCTTGGGAGAGGATATTTATTCTTTATTGTCACCTTGTTCAACTACCTATAATCGGTGCACATTCGTAGGGAACCATCCTTCTTTCTCACGAACAAGACTGGTGCTCCCCACAGTGAAGAACTGGGTCTGATAAACCCTTTTTCAAGCAGATATTTCAACTGTGCCTTCAGCTCTTTCAATTCTGCCGGAGCCATTCGATAAGGAGGAATAGAAATGGGCTTGGTGTCCGGCAAGACATCAATGGCAAAATCAATCTCTCTTTCTGGAGGAAGGCCTGGAAGCTCGTCCGGAAACACATCTGGGAATTCATTCACTACTGGAACTGATTGGAAAGTTGGTGGCCTTGACTCGGTGTCATGAACCTGAACTAGATGATAAATATAACCCTTGGCTATCATCTTCCTTGCCTTAAGGTAGGAAATAAACCTACCTTTCGGTGATGCTGCCTTACCTTTCCACTCAAGCACGGGCTCTCCCAGAAATTGTAATCGAACCACTTTCAATCGGCAATCGACATTAGCATAACATGATGCCAACTAATACATACCCATAATTACATCGAAATCTAACATTTCTAGCTCAATCAAATCAGCTTTTGTCTGGCGATCGCATATCACAACTACACAATTTTTATACACTTGTCTTACTATCACGGGATCACCAACCGGAGTAGACACCTCAAAAGGTTTGATTGGCTCAGGTTTCACCCTAATACAACCAGCAACATATGGAGTAATATAAGAAATAGTAGAACCTGGATCTATCAATGCATATACATCACGGGAGAATATAGACAATGTACCTGTAACCACATCCGGGGAGGACTCAAGATCCTGCCATCTGGTTAAAGCATATACACGGGGCTGAGTGGCACCTGAAGTAGATGTTGCCCCTTTACCTTTACCTCGGCCCGCTGACATCTGGGGAGTCTGCCTTACCAGGCGCACGGAGGAAGAACCAGCTGTTGAACCTGTAGGCTGAATCCCAACTCTACCGCTCCTCGACGGGCAATCTCTCATCATGTGCCCAACTTGGCCGCAAGTATAGCAAGCATCCGAACCCGGGCGACACTGTCCGGAATGTAATCTACCGCACTGGCTGCATCACGGTACTGGGGGTCTCCTCTGGCTATAATCTTCCCTGAACTGAGAATCTGAGGCCCTCGAACTCTGGCCCTGTCCCGAACGGAAGGAGCAATCAAGTCTCCTACCTGCAAATCGAGGAGGTGCACTCGTCACCGACTGGCCTGAGTACCCATAATATGTCTGCCTTGATCCCCCTCTATAATCACTGCCTGTTCCCATAGATCTAGCCCTCTTACTTTGCCTCCTGTCGATGTCACGGTCACCTCTCTGTTGTTGTTATCATCCCTCTAAATTCTGAGCATGGGCCTGTATTCAGGAAATATCCATCTCGTCTTGCAAGGAAGCCGTCAAACAATCTCTAAACAAATGTGGCCCTAGGCCACTCACAAACCTATGTACCCGATCTCCCATATCGGCCACCATAGCCGCGGCATATCTAGCCAAAGAATTAAATTGCATGCTATACTCCCGGGCGCTCATATTTCCTTGCCTTAAATTTAGAAATCTATCTGCTCTAGCTCGGTGGACCTCAGGTGGCAAATAGTGACGAATAAAAGCATCTACGAACTCTTGCCAAATCGGAAGAGGCGCATTCTCTCCTCTTGATAATACCCAGTTGTTATACCATAAGACTGCCACATCCCGGAGTCTATAAGATGCCAACTCCACGGATTCAGTTTCGGAGGCGTGGACAATCTTCAATGTCCTTAATATCTCATCTATGAAACCTTGCGGGTCTTCATCCGGCTTTGACCCGAAGAACTCCGGAGGATTTAGACTCATAAAATCACGGGCTTTGGTACTTGCTGCCCGGTCACTTGAACCCACATTTTGTCGTTGTGCCTGGGCGGCAACCAACTGTGTCAATAACTGGATGGCCTCGGTCACTTGTTGACCCGAAGCAACCAGTGGAGGAACTGAAACTGGAGTGGAAACCTCTTCATGCTCTTCTACTACTGGAGGAATAGAAGTAGCAGGCGAGGGAGTGGCACTCTGAGACTCACTATGACCTAGCTCAACCGGGGGTTCTCGGCTGGTGCCTTCTCCAGCAGCGCCTAGTATTGCGCTGACTTTCTTCTTCTTTCTCAAAGGCATTGCTGAAAATTAAACAGAAAAGAGTAGCTACTTGCATCCTTAACTTGGCTCTATCGCACGATCTCTTAAGATGAAAAATGGTCATTTTTCCTAAATGCCCTGTAGCCTCCTGTTTATTGATATGGCGCGCAACACACCATAAACAAGACTCTACTAGACACGGCTCGTAGACACTTCCTGGGACCGAACTGATCTGATACCACTTTTGTCACGACCCAACTAGGGGCCGCGACGGGTACCCGGGGCTCACCACCGAGCACCGCTCGTTCTATTTCCCATTATGCTCATTTAAAGCACTTTTTATCAATTTTATACTCAACTCATGAGAAAAGCATCTTTCATTTGAGGACATAAAGTACTTTCATATACACAAGCCCTTAGGCTATCAAAATAATATATATATATATCCTCTACGGGAGTGCTAAACATAAGGACGGGACAAGACCCCGTCATGCCCAAAAATATATGAACATAGCTATATACACAAAAGAATAATCATAAGCACCTCCGTAACAAAGGAGTGCTTTCAATCAGCTGACAGCTCCTACGAATCTGGATCAAGCTCACCTCCCTGTCTACCGGTGGGCATGAACACAGCGTCCAAAGAAAACGGAAGTCTGTACGAACATTGTACTGAGTATGAGAGGCATAAACAATGAAATAGAACAATGACATAAAGGAAATATCAATACGGAACTGTTGCGACCCAACCCCGTAGGCCGTGACTAGTGCCCGAATTGGGCACCCGAACATACTTATCCAAATCGAATCACATACAAATAGCCTATACTGGCACAATTGTCACACGCTGCCTTAAATTATATCAAACTGTCTCAAACACATTTCAACACAACCATAGACATCTATATATATATATATATATCAAAAGCCGACAAGTCTATCAAATGGCTCAACGGCCCCAAAACATATACGAATGCACGCCGACAAGGCTGCCATAGCGAATAGGATCATACAAACACATCTGAACAAAAGTAGGCACACACACCCACAAATACGTCTACAGACCTCTAAACAGACCAATCGAAACATATGGCGGGACAGGGCCCCGCCGTACCCCTGAACAAATATATACATATGTAACAAACGAACATATATACTAAAATGTAGGCTCTGGAAAGAGAAGAGCACTCCAAACAGCAAAAGAGGGTGTCCTAAACTGGTGGATCACCAAACTGTGCGTCTGTACCTGCGGGCATGAAACGCAGCCCCCCGAAGAAAGGGGGGTCAGTCCGAAGTATGTACTGAATATGCAAAGCAGAAGATACAGAAAACAAATCTGAGACATGAACGAAATAGGAGTACAGAACATGAGTACAAATCCAACATATCAAAAATGTTTCATTTAAAAATATATAAGTCGTGCATAGGGTACAGAAGAATATGGTTGCCCGCCCGTCGATGGCGCCATAACACAGCATAACACCAGAAAGGTTTCAAATCTCCGTATCCCCGTCACATATCATAACACATCATAAAGCCATACACAGCATAACACCAAAATAAGTGGAACCTGGCCCTCCAACGAGTGGCTCGGTAAATCATAAACACAGCATAACTCTGGAGTATATCATAGTGCGCACGACAACAGAACCGGCCCGGGACTCGGCGAAAAGTATAACAGAAGGCACGAGTAGAGTCGTGAGTAGTCATATGCATAAAATCATTATCAAGAACTCAAACATAAGTAAAATGATCATACTTAGAAATCGAAATAATAGTCATACCAAATTCTTTCAAAAGTTCTCCGAATTACATAAAGGAAAGTCGCGGGACCCACGGACGGGTATTGACCCGAGTCGGGCCCGCCTATGGAAAACATACTCATTATACATCATGCAAACTCCTATAAAAATATTGGAGCAATCCGCCTTTATGCAAAAGATATGGCATTCAAAAATTACGAAATTCTAGTGAAACCTTTCTATGCAAAGTTCGGAAAGCGATTATTTCAAAGACATAATGGTTCATATTTCATCAAATCATACATAAGAGTGCCAAGGAGTATATATAAGGATCATAACATGCTCGGATTTCAAATCTTAGAATTTTCCTCAAGGCTTATAATCTAGCCTATTGAAAACTAAGGCATGCCAAAAGAAAGAAGGATTGGGCTTTACATACCTCGTACGCACTCCAAGTTAGCCAATCTAAAGTTAATCCCAACCTACGCCTCGGGCTCCCCAAGGTCTACAAATACGCCAACGAATATCAAACATTAGTCATGGGCACCTAAGCAATTTATTCCAAACTAACATTAAATTCTACAGAAATTTGGGCAGCATTTCCCCGGTACCCGAGAATTTTAACTCGTCCAAAATCAACAACAACAACAACAATAACCAACCTAGCAACTCCAACAACCAATCCGAAAGGCCATATTACATTAATAACTCTTTTTTACACCATTCGACAAAGTTCATAATATTCAATTCAACGGCTTACATTCAAGCCACAATATCGCTCATACATTCGATTATCAACCCGAATCCTTACCAACAATATTCAAGGCATTCTAAACAATTCACATAATATTTCCAACAATCCAACAATTTGCTCCAATTCTACCCGAAAGCAGCCCCAAACCCGAGAACAGCCCCCTATACACATTCTTTATTTTCAATTCATGATTTGTATCGACAATTCACAATATAACGATATCATTTTCATAGATATACAAATTACGTCAAACGCACAATAATCCTCAAATCAGCCCATACAATCACAACATCATTCTTGAGTCTTCAAACACTCAATTCCAACTAGAATACATAACGACGACAACTAAAACACTAAGCGATATTAATTCATCCCTTGCTACAAATTGGAGGCTATACTCAGCCACACTACACACATATTCATATATTGATGATTTTTATTCTCTTCTCCACTCTACAACAATTAAACATGCTACAACAAAATTAATTCATTAACCCAATCACACCCCCATTTACACGGCTGACACCCAATGCACACAACCCACTTCCAAAATACAGTATTTCATGATTTTCATCCATATTAACATACTACAATATGCATAAAACATTCTCAACTCATAAAACAAGAGAATTTCTTACCTTTCCTCTTTACTCCACAATTAGGTTAGGGTTTGCAATCCACAAAATTGATGGCTTGATCGCTCCAACAACGCTTCCACGTTACTTAGGGACCTCTAATTAGTGGGTTTGAACCAAAGAAATAATTTTTGGAAGGCTTGAAATGATCTTGGTTTTTCCCCTCTCTTGGCCGTGAGCTTGGAGAAAATGGTGCTCTCAAGTTCTTGATTTTTTTCCTAAGTGTGGTGAATGAGAAAAGATGACTTAAGACTTCATCTTTTAAGTCCCACAAAATATCCATATGTGTCTTTGGCCCACAAAATGTGTTGGACCATTTAAAATTGGCCACACAATGTGTGGGACCACTCTAATATACACGGCCACAATGGCCCTTTTGCACAAGATTTTTAATTCCAAATTTATGAATTGTGGTCCCAATTTTTCCTAAGTGTTCAATGCCAACAATTTCATATATAACTTATGTCTCAAAATAAAATCAAAAGTCAAAAGTCCCGACTTCAATTCCCGGAATGGTCTTGGCCCTAAATTATCATAGTTAATCTGGGTTGTCCCAATGTATAAAAATACGGGACATAACAGGAACATCTATATCTGACTGTCAAGTATAAGATAACTAAGTCATGCTGTCTTACTCATACTCGTCATCATATCATGTATGCATAATGTATAAGCTGCCGCCCATATAGGTACGATGTAGTAATATATAAGTTGCCCGTCCATATCGGATTGGTGTGATAATCATAACATTAGCCTGCGTCCAGGCCTCCCGCGTCCGGGGTATCAACTCATGCCGCCCACTAGTGGTGTTTGCCCATGCCATTTGGCCATGGTGTGTATAGCTACCCGCCTTAGCGGTGACTGCCCGGCCAAATAGGCGTCGTGTAATATCATCATCATCATAATATGCTCGTCATGATGTGCTTATAATAGTACATGCATAATAGCTCAAGAACAACTATACTTTATCGGGGTGGCATAAGGTCGTGATTCCCCGATCTCATTATGGAACACTCGTCGATAGTCTTGTGTAGCTAATTATGGGCATAGGCTTTTAGCTTTCCGAAATATAGGAACACATGAAGAGGAAAGAAAATCATGCTATAGGATTCATGCCATAGGAAGAAAGGACTAGCCTCACATACCTTTTACGTTTAACTATTCTATCGCTTGCTTGTTCTCCTTCAATACCCACATCTCTACCTTCAAGAGAATTCACATTAACGTTAGTTAATCGGCTATAAGAACGTGTTACTATTTCTAGGAAAAATTGCGCAACATTTCCTTTGTTTCTACAACTTTTCCCATATTCTATATCAACTCCCAAACACTCACAACAACATTCACAATATTGCAATCAACAATCATCATTTATATACATTGACCACAATCCACCATTTCTCTTCAATTTCTCCACAATTATGATTATAGCTCACTATCGCGTTTTCTCATATATAATACCTATCCCATGTTCTAAATGTCATTTATAACGTTTCTACAATCACAATTCATCAATTATCATAACTCAATCCAAACCTTTACTCAACAATGTTACTATTCACACTTTCATGATCCATTTCCTATATCTTTCTACACTCCAAGTGTTTCAACTTTTCCATACCTCAAATAACATGTAAATACCATAAAACTTACCTTAGATGGTGTAGGAATAAGCCTTGAGTGGTATTACTCTTTTTGCACCAAAACCCTAGTTCACTTCTTTTGAAATTTCTTGGCTTAGATGGACTTTGATGAATTTCATACACTTGATTCACTTGAATTCTTGATATTGATCTTTGATTTCCTTTGTTTTCTTGTGAATGAAGAGTGGAGAATATTCTAGAGGTTTCTAGAGAGAAGTGGTGTGGAAATGAAATGAATAAATGAACTTGGGTCTCATTTTTAATGACTTAAAATCTGGTCTGTCGGGCAATTCTTCGCCAATTTTGACGGGCCGTCAAAATTCCTACGGACCGTCAAAATGGCCCGTAGAACTGCCCAGTCGAATATGAGTCACTGTGACCATTTGACGCTGGGCTGTGTCGATTTGACGGAGCGTCAAAATTTTGACGGGCCATCAAAATTCCTACGGACCGTCAAATGGTCGGTAGAAATTCCCTGCCCAGACAGTCCGGCGTAGAATGGCCATAACTTTTGATCCCGATATCGTGTGAGGGCCCACGACCTATGGTTGGAAAGCTCTTTCAATTATATACAACTTTCATTCTTAGTGTTTTTCCAAATTCCAAACTTATAATGGCGTTTTGGCCCCCACAAGTCAGATCATCCCAAAATATTTCCTTAAATCGTATTTTTGGATGGCTTATGCCCATATTTGGCTTATGGGTCCTTCTTAGGACTTGCTCAAATTTCCATATACTACTCATATATCTCTTCATATGTCCTTTATAAAACTTCGACGTGTGGGCCCCACCTGGCTTACAGCAACGAGGGCTTTTCGGCAAATGACATGAACCAATTCAACCCATATGGTCTCCCAAATGTCATATGTATGTCATTATTACACTCTTATACTATAACGTTTCTCCTTAATCCTCGCATAACTTTGCTCTTTCTCCGGCCCATACTAAGCTGGCTACGACCTTGGTGGCGCGAAATTTTCCAAGGTGTAACACTTATAATTAATAAAATTTATGAGACAGTTTTTTATTCATATTTTCTACCTAGTTGCTTGCATCTCTCTTCAAAAATCATAACAGTAGAATGGAGGTTCTCTTGTTTCTATAACTAGATTAAACACACAACACGTAAGATTAAGTCATTAAACTAGGAGCTGAAACAGATAACTTCCCATCTTGAAGCGCTGTTACAAACTTATAAAAGAAATTAGGAGAGTTCTCATTAGATTACCTACCAGAAGACCTTTGTTATGTTATGACAAGCTTGTAGGAAGATCAACATAAAATATGTAATGGCTGTAATTCATGGAGAGTTTGTACATGTAAGATTAATTAGGAGGTTATTGTTGAGAAGATGAACTAACAGACATTTTTTCCTCCCAACCACAACCAAAGCTTAATGCTCCTTCCTATTTTTTCACAACCACATATCTATATAAACTTGTTCAAAGTGAAGCCTAAAGCATGATCAACCAAAGCATACGATACCAGTCTCAAAGCATTTATCACCTTCAACAATGGCTTCTCACTACAGCCCCTCTTTCTTCTTGTTATTACTTGTCACTTTGTCGTTAACAAGCTGCTACACAATTCAAGCAGAAGCACGCCATCTTCTTGAAGTAACTATGCCCGAGCTTCCTAAGCCTGAATTGCCACATCTTCCGGAAATCCCAACTTTTCCTAAGCCTGAATTCCCTGAAATTTCAAAACCCGAGCTTCCAACTCTGCCGAAGCCTGAGTTTCCAGAAATACCAAAGCCGGAGTTACCAACATTTCCAAAGCCTGAACTACCAACATTTCCAAAACTCGAGATTCCTTCCATTCCTAAGCCTGAGCTACCAACTTTGACTAAGCCTAAAATCCCTCAAATGCCTCAGAAGCCTTGAGTTTGAAGCGAATGACATCCTGTTTCTCATGGAAGCAGCATTGATGAATATTACTTCTTTGTGTCATGTGATCATGCTTTTATTTTAAGTTGTTAATTGTGTTGTACCAGAGTCATTTGCAGCTTCCCTTTTGGAAGAAATATTTATGTGATTGTTCACTCATCAGTTCACTATTTTGTGCTTCTAATAGCATTACATATTAGTCTTATAAAAAGAACAGAAAAGGGCTAAAATTATCCCTAAACTATTCGAAATAGGCCAATTTTTCCCTCCGTTTCATTTTTGGAAAATGCCCTCGTTGTTAGTTAACCAGCTCAAAAATACCCTCCAACTAGCCAAGTAGCTCAAAAACACCCTCGTTGTTCTTCCACTACTCACTGAATTTGACAGTGTGCTATGTCGGAATCTTTGATCAGCGACATGCAAACTATGGCGGAGATTATGTTCCAGTCACTATATCACACAAAAATATTCATTAGTCGCATTCACTACAGTACTAAAAAGTTAAAAGGAAATGGAAAGGAATAAATTTGACAGGAAGCAATTGCTGGAGTGTTACTGTATATGCGGCCTAAGATTCTATTTTCCAATTTTACAATCATCAAACCGGAAGCACCAAAGAGACAGACATGCTGCACAAAAGACGTATGATATGCATACATATATGATAAGGCCTAAAAGTGATGTTATAATATTTAATGAACTTTCTAAAAAGATAAAGTGAAACACAACACTAAGAGATTAACTGTCAATTAACCTGCGTGATTGGGGAGTACTAGAGTTAATAGTTCAGGTCTTCCAGCCTCCTTCATCGCGATGCGCTACTTGGATAGCAATTGCGATGAACACATGCACTAGCAAAAATCATAAATTTTACAGAGTTCTAAAATGGTGACGAAACTCACCCGAGCCCCTCAGCTTCCAACTCAAATCATGCTAACACAAGTCCCAAATGCTATTGTTGAATAATACAGGTCTCAAAACAAAACTTAAAGCTTTAAAATAAAAAAACAAGGGGATGGATTATTATAACAAAATACATAATATCTTACATATACTGGCCTTTGGAAATACATCCATAGAAGGAGATTGGCATATAAAATACTTTCTTCAAACACAACATTATTTATTTCATACGGTAGCAAGAACTAGCCAATGTTGCCAATTATTTGTCAGACAAACACACACAGATATTTATATGTGTGTACACACACACATAGAACACATAGATCTTCTATTTCTTGAGAAGGTCAGCATCTAGATCCTTGGTCACGTCAAGGAGAAAACCCAAGGGAATGAGGGGCTCTGGGGTGTCTTCGGTTTTCTTTTTGTACTCAAGTGCCCATGTAATCCACTGGTGTTCACAGGATGATACAATAGTAAAGGAATTATACAACTCTAACAGATTTCCTTTAATCAATTTCCGATTGATTGATTTCTTGTGAGGATCGATGGCTTCAATTACATACTTTATAATCTTTTCTTGTCCATCTGTAATTATTAAAATGAAAAAATACAAGAGATGTTACTCCTAGTTCAACTACCCAAATCCTTTTGACAGATTTAAACATTTACAAAATAATATCTTTATCTTATTTATTTCTTTTCCTCGTTTTTCATTTTCTCCAAAAAATATCTGATTAATGCTCATGAATATTGGATTGTCTACCCTTCCTGGATAGAGTTTTCTTTAAAAATCTTAAAAGAAGAGCTGACATAGTGGAGAATATGAGAATTAGTAAGGAAAACTGTAATTTTTATTATGTTTGGTATGACAAAAGTAAATTTTCATGGAAAAGGTTTTTTCTGCAAAATATTTGAAAAATCTCTTTTAGTATTTGATTGGTGGAAAGATATATTACCGAAAGCATACACTATTAACGATAATAATACTATTAAATGGTTGACCGACCGGACTAAAATTTAATTAGGCTAAGTGTAAATGTAATGTTTAAATGTTTAAGAAAATATCTTATAAGTAATGCTAAAGTCATTTAAAGTAAAGCTTAGTTTAATTAAAATAAACTAAAAACAGGACATGTGATATTTATATGTATTAGAAAAAAAAGTGAATTGTGCCGACTCACAAATTAAAAGAGCTATTGTAAGATTAATGTTAAATAAATTTTAAAGGTTTCATATAAGACTAATAGTTTAATATATATATATATATGTAAGGATCGTTTTAACAAATATACGTTTGAAGCGTTGAAAAAGAGCTAAAGTGAAAGAGTTATCCGTTAAATTAGTTTGCCTTTTTATTTCTCAAATGAGTTAGCATCAGTGTCAAATATGTAATGTTTTAAGTTTATAAGATAGTAAAAGCGAATCTGGATTCTTTTAGCTCAAATAAATATGAATTTGCGCTATTGAAGATCAATTATTCTAAATAGATGTTGTAGATGCTATATAAGTAGTTTAGAACATAAATAGAAGTGAATGTAATTTTGTGAAATTAACTACCCATTATTAAACTAAACTCTTAATATCTAGAATGTATCTAAATTACCTAAAAGATAAAATGTTAGTCATACAAGGTAAATAAGAAATACATAACAAAAGTAAGATAGAAGGAAAGAAGAGTGAATGGAACAGCCCATTTTCGGACTGCTGCTGCAGCCTATTTTGTTATTGGGCTCCGGCCCAGAAAAGCCCCTTTTGTTGTCGTTATTGCTGTGGGCAGGCCGAACAAGAAAGAGGTTTTGTTGGGCTTTGGCCCAACGACGAATGCGGGAGATGATGAGTCGTTTGGACTCGTATGCGATAGTCATGCATAAAATAAAAGGTGAAGGATTAGTATACGATCAATGGATAATGTTAAACATACGAAATATAAACATACTTTGCAATATACGAGCAAGGCAACCTTTAGAGATAGGCGGAGAGCAGTATATGACAACTGAAAATGAGACAGACCAGATAGACGATACATAGGCAGGACACTAATGAGCAGATGAGCAGGACCTTAAAATCCCCTTTTGAACAAATGATACAGACATGCATTACACACAATTGATTTAAGACAACTTTCTAGTGAAAAATCAGACAGATTTTCATAGGTGTTGCATGGTACATTGCGATCATATTTTAACCCAAAATAAGACCCCCAACCTGTGCAAGTTCCTCAGATTATCCAATGAAGTTCATAGATACCATGTTTTGTATCGAAAGAAAGCAAACTCTAAAACCCTCCATCTACATTCTAAACCCAGAATTTCGGACTAGTTAGCAAGATTTATAGCACACGCTGCCCAGCCCCAAAATAGAGTCACACAGAGGTCTTGGTAAAGTACTATGTAAAGACTAAATGCATGTGAAGAGTTATTTCGGATGAGGTATTATACAAATAGGCAAATAGGCAAGTGTTCAAAATCTAATCGTTATATGAAAGTTTAGATTACTTTACACATTCAGGGTCATCATACTATTAGATGATGCATATTTTGAAAGAATAAATCCTGCAGACTAATGCAGAACCAAAAAAAAAAAATAGCAGTATTGCCTAAAAATACTTTCAAAGCATATAGGGATCTCCAAACAGATACAGAGAAGGATTAATCACACCTAAGCATAAGTAAATTACTAATCATTGCAAATTTGGCATAATTAGAGGCAGACACACCAAGATCCATGTACACAGTTCTGAAATTTAGCTTAATATATTCATGTAATTAGTGGAACTTCATCAATCTAATAGCCATACAATAGGTATCTTATAGGATGTCATATTGATCTAAGCTACTTTCATCTTACAACTCTTTAAAACATATGTGATCTTAACACTAATCTAGACATGCTTGTATAGTAAACTGTGATTAATATGTTGACAGAACATTCACGGCACATCCATGGGCAAGCAAACAACAGACTTAACCAACAACTAAGTAGACACGGACAAAACATAGAGAGCTAGCAGACAAATAGAACACAAGTTTGGCCAAGTTTAGACTAATTTTTAAAAGGAAAGTGATGCATTGTGAATTCAGGTACAGTTTGAAATAAAACAGATATGAATCATGGAGAGGAGGCAGCAGGGCTTTAATCAAAATGTGCCACAGACTTGTAGGTGTTTCCTCGTACGAATTCAACCATAAAAAGACCAATTTAGAGTGACATGTGCAAACTAAACTGGACTAAGCAGTACCCTCCACGTTATTGAAGTTTAAACTAGTCATGTTTTCATAATTACGAGTCAATATAGAATTATGATTCAGCTAACAGAACCAACATAACATTTCCAAGCTACTCCAATATCCAACAAGATCTATGGACTATACCAATAGTATGTTAAATCGTACTAATTTTATGTAAACAAGTTATAGGTGTCTGAAACCAATTAAAGCTGAGCATAAGCGAGTGTCAATGAACTCCCAAGGGTTATACTAAATTCATTCAGTGGTACATAATGACACATTTAGAACAGAGAGAGAGTGGTAAACCATAATCAATAATGCAGGATTCAAAGGGTAAACAGGACAGAGATAAGATTTGTTGTTCATGATCACATAGAGAAACTCAAAACAGTATACAAATACTTATTTGGCAAAATCATGACCTTTGAGATTAAAACCTTAGCTATATTAGACAAAGAACCCTCTGGTTGAACATAAAGGCAAAAAAAAATGTTCATTGAGAGACTAAAACATGTCAGCCTTATGCAAAGCAGTTCCAGGCAGCTTCTAGGCCCAATCCGACAGAAATAGGTTCAAATAGTTATGTTTAAGCCCTTTCAGTGCTATTTCAAGTTTAGTGTGCATATAAGGATTCCATATAACCCATGTTTAAACTTTTACTTTGCCATTTATTTTGGACTTAAAATATTCAAGAATCATTCAATGATGAACTAGTATAATGCTGGACTAATCAGATGTCCATGAGTCCCTTTTTTTAAACAACATACAGATGGTAAGATTGAACTAGTGATGACACTAAATGGCTGTAGCCTTTTAACACAGCATTTCTTAAGTCATATCCCTATATTTGATTAAACCCCAATCTGTATATATAACACCTAACTGTGAGACCACACTTTGAACTTGGGAAGAGTAATTTCAGCTAATGACATTAGCATTTGAAGGAAGACATGGTGTTCTGCTTTATACCTTTAAACACGGCATTCATACTAACAGTTAGAATTAAACAGACCCAATTGATTAGTCCTAAGCATAAACAATGTGCTTGAATACCTACTCACCAACTGAAACCAAACAAATTTATAGATATATGCTAAACTAATTAGACGAAACAAGAATGACAAACATGTGATTCCATACTTAGAATTTAATCTAAACATCAAAAATATGCAAACACATGTTAGAACAAGATCACAACAATAAAAATCATAACATGTATCTAAACCAATCTAACAGCAATAATGAGCACAGATTTGAAGAAAATGGTAACAAGAAGGCATCATAACATGATTTTCTATACTAACGGAATTCTAACGGAACAATAAGTCGAAATAGAGTCGAATTTCACCTGTTTGTGGTGCAGTGAAGTGAATGTCGATGGTCACGAATCTACTCGAACTCGAAGAACCCGATTAAAGTGACAAAGTTTCCAACCAACAAATAGAGTAATCGTTGGCTATTCTTTTTGGAGTCAGGCTATATTTGATGATTAAACTTGTGTTTTGTAGAGAATTTTTGGTTTCAGATCCTTTTCTTTTTTTTTTTGATTGTCGGTTTCTTGTTAAATCAAATCCTCTTTGTTTTAAAACCCCCCCTTTCAATTGAGTAATTTCGTTATTTATAGAGTTGGGAATGAAGAGGAGCGTATGAGAGAGAGGAAGCGAGGAACAGGCGTGGGGAAATGATGAGTGGAAAGGAACGTGGGCGTGGGAGACAGCAGTATGGTGGAAGTGGCAGGGAGAACGTGAGGGAGACAGGGAAGAGTGGGAGCAGAGGCGTGAAGAGAGAAGGAGAGAGGGAGAAGTGAGGGAGGCGGAAGTGAGAAAAGGTGAGGGGGTGTGTGGGAGCGGCGGTGAGGATGGGAGAAAGAAAAGGGATAGGGTTTTGGTTAAAGGGGAAAGGGTTGGGCTGAACCGGGTAAGGGAAAATATTTGGGCTGGACCGGGTAAGGGAAAATATTTGGGCTGGACCGGTCGTTGGATGAATAGTGAGCTGAAAAACGTGGGTTGTTTATTTGGGTAGGGAAATAATATGGTATTTTTATTTCAGGTCATTAATTTGGCTGAAAATTGTTGATCCTTCCTTCTCTGTTTTTGGGCTTCCAATTTAATAACTGGTATAATATATATTATGTAAAGACAATAAATAATTAATATGTAAAATAAATATTTTGCAAAGTGTTGTCTTGTAATTAATTTAACGAGTCCAAACCCGAAAAAATGAAATGATGACGAATCATCTAAAATTTGTAGTAAAGTAATACTTATAATGTTAAAAATAAAAGTAGTGATATTAATAGTAGTAGCAATAAAATATTGTGAAAAATAAAGTATTTAGCTCGTCAGTAAATTTGGAAACCCTGAGTAAATTAAATAAAAGAGGGACAAAATTGGGTGTCAACAACTAGTTGATGGGTTAATTCTAACTTTATGAGTATCTTCCGAGTTGCTCACAAGCCTGTAGATGCTACTACAACGCCCATATCCCTATGGCCGCCAGAGATAACAAGAACGCATTTACTTCTTCATATTCAACTAAGCAAGGCTAAAGGGTATATTCTTATCCTCAATAGTGAAACGATTATATTGAACAAGCCCAATTTATTCTTATTACGCATACAAATTCCCTATCCCTAGTTCAATTCACACGCCACAAATGGTGTTCAACTATTGGCCAGATAATCAAACAATTAAGATCAAGAATAAATAAGCAACCCAAAATATATGAAAATTTAATAGATAAAAATTATCATCAAACCAACTTTCAAGTCTTACACCACAACCCTAGAATTGAGAGATTAGCTACTCATGATTCGATCATAGAAAAAAGAATTCATGATTAGCTTAGGGTTTACGAAGATAAAAGTAAAAACGGGGAAGAAAGGGGTTAATGACGGCTTACAAGTGTCTCCCCGAGTCAAATTTACCGTTCTCAACCCTTAAAATAAGTATTTATAACCTAGGAATTTAATGACTCAAGAATAGACAAAATCCTAATTAAATTCGGACAGGTTGAGACCATCCCATGCTGGCCGAGCATCCCGGGCTCAGCACGGAACCTTCGGTGAATTTTAGATGATGAATGTACCAATTCCGCCACACCCTTGCAGCGCGGGACTTCAATTTCCCGCAACTTGATCTTCACGAGCTGGCCCCTTGCTACGGGACTAGCACATATGCTTCCTTCAGTTCAATTTTTTCCCTTTTAGTTTATCACTTGTGGTTTTCAACTCGTCACCTCGTGTAATCATCATATGTTCCAAAATCAACCACTTTTAGCTCGGTTTTTTATTGTTTGTCTTCATCGTGCGTATACACATTTAATATAACATAAGCCCAAATACGACGATTTCATCATAGATTAAGTGATAAAAATCATAAGAATAGGATGTAAAATGACACGAAACATGATATTTGTGCCAAATATCAATTGGTGAGCAAAAGATCATAAATCATTTGTTCTTCACAGGTCACCTCCATTGAAGCAATCAACTTGCCTTTCAGACCCATTTGTTCTTCTCCTTGGAATAGCAATAAGTAGTGAAAAGAAGTGGTGAGAAAATGTTTACAAATTGTAGCCTTTATATAGATTTTAGATAGTCGTGAAAAGCTAGCTAGAGCAAAACTAGGGGTGGGCGTTCGGTATTCGGTTCGGCATTTTTAAAGTTCGGGTTTGGTAATTTAAAATTCGGTAATTGACAGTAGATACCAAATACCAAACCAAAAAATTTCGGTTCGGTTTGGTAAATCAAACTTCGGTTCGGTAAATTTCGATACGGTATTCGGGATTTACCATTTAAGGAAATAAAGTATACAAAAGTTGAGGTACAATATAATTGAAACAGATTTGTATACTTCTAAACAACTCTTTACATTCCAACATATTTGAAGTTCAACGACGAAGAATATTCTACCACAGGATCGTGCTTTTATATTCAAATTGAAGCATCACAGTTTCGGGACAAGCAGAACGGAGGGGAAAACAAAGTGAAAAAGAAGGGCAAGGGACGGGAGGAAAAAGATAAAGATCTCCACAGCAACTGGATATGAAAATCATTCAAATGGAGGACAACACAAGGTCACAACCAGGAGTACAGAAATATAGTAAACACATTAGAGTGAATAATTCGGTATTCGGGAAATTACCGAATACTGAACGGTACTAATGTCTCTTACCGATCCCGAACCCAAATATCATAATTTTGAAATTTTATTCCCGAATACCGTACCGAATACCGAATTACCGAATACCAAATTACCGAAATTCTCGGTTCGGTTCGGTAATTCGGTTTTCGGTAATTTATGCCCAGCCCTAAGGAAAACATTATTCACCACATATCTATATCACATATTATTAGTGGAGATGGAAGCTTAGTGTTAGTTCATTTTATGTATAGGTAGGTTTTATAGCCTGTTTGGCCAAGCTTATTTTCCCCCCAAAAGTACTTATTTTTTCAATAAGTGCTTATTTGAAAAAAAATGAGGTGTTTGGCCAAGTTTTTGGGAGAAAATAAGTGTTTTGGGGGAGTAGCAGAAGCAGTTTTTCAGAAGCTAAAAAAAACAGTTTTTGCCCGAAAGCACTTTTTTGAAAAGTACTTTTGAGAAAAATACAAATAGAAGCACTTTTTAAAAGTTTGGTCAAACACTAATGAATGCTCAAAAGTACTTTTTTAATTAATTGGTCAAACACAAACTGTTTTTCGCTAAAAGTGTTTTTTTGAAAAATACTTTTAAAAAAAAGTACTTTTTAAAATAAGTAAATTTTAAAAGCTTGGAGGCTATTAGTTTAGTTATAAATTTGTCTTTCACAATGAAGTTTTAGGCACCCATGCTAATTAAGCGATGATGAAGATATGTTTACCACTAATAAGGCATATAATTTCATAGTCAAGATTGAGGTTTGCAAATACGCGGCTCTTAATTTTAGGATCACAAACTTACGAACATTAGTATAACTATAATCGAAACTCGAAGACAATTGCATTAGTATTACTCATAAAAATCTTCTTTATCAAACAAGCGAATAATGTAACAAACAAAATAATGGACATCCTCAAATATTTGCACACAGGTGATTTTGTCCTCTCTATATAATATTTCTCCCAAAGAAGGTTTTATTTTGTCTGCTATATAGTTCTTTTTTTTAGTACACGTAGACATACAAGATTATGTCATGCACTATATCTTTGCTAACCTACTTAACAATTCTTTAGGGGTCGTTTGGTGCATGGTATAAGCTGGGATATCCCGGCACTAATTTTTTGTACCATGTTTGGTAGAAGGTATAAACTTATTCTGGGATAAATTTATACCTTGTATCAAACAAGGTGTAAAATGCATCCCATCCCAAGAGATGCGATATCCCCTCTTTCACTTATACTGGGATTATTTTATACCATCTTTTAGATGGTATAAAATAATCCCAATAGATGGGCTAAATTAGTCCCGGGATTATAATCCCGGGATAATTTTGACTACCTACCAAACGACCCCTTACAGTTTTACAAAAGAAACGTGACTTTTTCAAAATTACAGAAATAAAATAATTATGTTGTTATATGCAGTACGATATCTAGTGCTAACCTAGTTAACGGATTATTTAGACTGTTTGAGATAATAATGTGACTTTTAAAACAATCATTGAAATAAAATATACGTTGAATGAAAGAGCGGTTTATGCATATAGTTACGCCCAAATACGCTTTGCCTATCTAGTTTACAATCTTTAGCCCAAATGTCAATTTATTACCGCATAACTCATTTTAAGCCAAAGCTTTGGTCCCCACCCTCATTTGTTTTTTCTCACTCGTGCCCCTTTCTTTCCTAATTCTTTTTTGAACCTTTTCAAAAATAATACAATACTCCACTTAATTGCTCTTAACCAAATCGCAAACGGGGAGGGGTGGGGCCCTATTGCATGCCACACACTAGGGGTGTTCATGATTCGATTTGGGTCGGTTATTGATTAAAATCATAATCAAATCAATTTAGTCGGTTTTTAAATGTCTAAAACCATAACCAAACCAAATAAAATAATAACCACCGGTTTGGTTATTGTCGGTTTGGTTCGGTTTGGTTGGATTTTTCGGTTTATGACTAGCAGCCATGAGACTTATCAGTAAAACATTAAAAAGTTGAAAAAGACATGTCTTTTTTTTTGTTCAAACGATAACTTTTATTTATCGTTTAAGGTGGAACATACATCATAGAAATATTTTCACTATTAGTGATAGTGTCATACTCAAGTCACCCAAAGTTGCTAAACTATTACATATAGAACTAAAAACTAACTAAGTAGTGGCTGCACTATTTTTGTCATCTTAATACACATACCTGGAAATAAAGTAGAGCATAGGAGCTTTTAGTTGTTGTTACAAACATACATATTAATTAAACATAAAGACTACCTAAAATTAAAATGAAAATATATGAAATAAAAAAACTTTGTGTAATGATCCCAAACTTTGGGGCAATACTTGCATTTTGTCCTCAATTCTCCTATTTTATTAAAAACACTTTGTGTAATGATCCCAAACTTCAGATGTTTTTCTATCATTATCCCCAGGGCTAGGGTCTCGACTACAAAGAGTTGTTCTTTTCTGCCTTTTAGGAGGATTACCCACGGAAGAAGTATTAGGGCATTACCATGTGCTTGAGTTACAGCAAATGCTGATGTTACTGAAGTATCTTCTATAGGAACCTCCAAATCTACAACCTCTGTCCTTTTCACATGAAAAATATTAGAAGTTTAGGACCCATTCAGACAAAAAAAAAAAAAAAGGTATAAATTCGGGAAAAAAAAGAAGAAACAACCTAAAATCAAATGGCTGACAAAGAAAGGCTAAAAATTTAAGTTAAAGACATTAGACTCTAACGTGAGCTTCTGTTAGTAGGTTTACACTTAACACTTAAAGAATTAAAAGACTTAAAGACATGGGCTTGGACATATTCTTAAAAATATGGGCCTTAAACAATCATGTGAAATAAGTAGACCAAAAATCAAATTAATGATTAAAAGGTATAAAATATTTATAATTATTTATGAAAAACTAATATTATACATATAAATAATTATAAAATTTATGTATATAATTTATCGGTTTGGTTCAGTTATTTATTCGGTTATTTTTTAATATAACCATAACTAAACCAAATATTATCGGTTTTAAAAATTTAAAACCAAACAAAAACAAACCAAACCAAATGTCGGTTTTTTTATTCGATTTGGTTAAATTTTCGGTTTGGTTTTGGTTTTAACCAAAACTGTGAACAGCCCTACCACACACAGGAATCAACTAGAAATTTGTTTGGCTGGAAATAAAGCCTCCGGAAATGCAACTTAAAAAGCACAATATTTTTTACTCTCCTTTGTCTCTACACATGTAATATTTCATGATTTTTTTTTTTTACTTCTTACACTTTCGGAATATTTCATAATATATTCGATTTTTATTTTGAATTTTGTATATATGGATTCCGATTTTAAGACGACAAAGTTAGTTTTAATTTCGTCATTATTATTTTTTTGTCAGTCAAATTAATTAGACTTAAAACTATTTTTTTAATTGCCCCATTATTTTGTTGTTCCATTCAATTAAAATAAGTATCAGTTGCCATTTTTTTCCTTCTTCATTTGATTTTTCTTTTCTTTTTCTTTTCTCGACTTTGTTGTGTATGTACAATAAATTTGAGTTGAGTTTTTTCTTATCTCCTAGCTTATGAAAATGTCAATTATTTTATTAATGATGCTCATGTATAATAGTGTATAACAACATGTTTATATATGGTTATATAAGCAAATATTGTTTATATATAATTATACAGAACAAATACATTATTTATACATTGTATATATGATGTATATAAAATATATAGTGTATAAGAATATATATGTAATGTATAATAGTGTATAAAAGTATATATACATTGTTATACATCATGTTATATAGATTTGAAAAATGGAGAATGGAAAAATAAAGAAGGCCTATGGCGGCAGGAAGAAAGTAAGAAAAAATAAATATTGAAAGAGATTTGAGTTCGAGAAATTCAATGCAAACATATACTATTGGCTAGTTCAAATGTAAATAATTATAGGGCTATGCAGGATGTAAACTATACATTTGGGTTGTATATTGAGACAAAGTCCCCATATTTTATTTGTACAAACATAAAATGACCTAGTAGGAAATGTTTTAACTTTTAATATTGAAAAAGCTAAGAGACTTAGTACTCCCTGGGTTCATATTATTTGATGTTTTTATTTTTAACACATTCTTTAAATAATATACTTTTGACTAAATTATCCTTAAGTAAATTTGCATCTTTCTAAGTGTTGAAAGCGATATATGACATAATATTATGTGCATATCAAATATGTCTAAAGAAATAGTAAAAGTACCTATTTAATGTATGCTCATAGAAGGATAAAACAACACATGGTATTTATCGACCTAGAAAAGGCTTACGATAAAGTTCCAAGGGAGATCTTATGGAGATGCTTGGAGGCTAAAGGTGTACCTGTGGCGTACATTAGGGTGATCAAGGACATGTATGAGGGAGCCAAGACCAGGGTAAGGACAGTAGGAGGAGACTCAGAACACTTCCCAGTTGTGATGGGGTTGCATCAAGGATCAGCTCTTAGTCCGTTTTTATTTGCCTTGGTGATGGATGGATTGACGCGGCAAATTCAAGGTGAGGTGCCATGGTGTATGCTTTTCGCGGATGACATAGTCCTGATCGACGAGACTCGTAGTGGAGTTAACGCTAAGCTGGAGGGTTAGAGACAGACTCTGGAGTCTAAAGGGTTCAAGCTGAGTAGGACCAAGACAGAGTACTTGGAGTGCAAGTTCAGTGAAGCACCTCAGGACGCTGGCATGGAAGTGAGGCTTGGCACCCAGGTCATCCAGAAGAAAAGTAGTTTCAAGTATCATGGGTCTATTACACAAGGCATCGGGGAGATTGACGATGATGTCACACATCGTATTGGGGCAAGGTGGATGAAATGGAGGCTCTCTTCTGGAGTGTTATGTGATAAGAAGGTGACACCACAACTTAAGGGCAAGTTCTACAAAGCGGTGGTTAGACCGACTATGTTGTATGGGGTGGAGTGTTGGCCAGTTAAGATCTCTCACGTTCAAAAGATGAAAGTTGCCGAGATGGGAATGTTGAGATGGATGTGTGGGCACACCAGGAGTGATGGGATTAGGAATGAGGCTATTCGGGACAAGGTGGGAGTGGCCTCGATGGAAGACAAGTTGCGGGAAGTGAGACTGAGATGGTTTGGGCACGTGAAGAGGAGAGACACAGATGCTCCAGCGCGAAGGTGTGAGAGGATGGCCATAGATTGTTTTAGAAGGGGTAGCGGTAGGCTGATGTGCCGCGGATTTGTGGCACATTCGACCCCTTTTTACTATGAATCTTGGTTGTTTTCAAGTAAATCTGGTACTCGTTAATATGTTTTGTTGTGTTCTAGGAAAAACAATGGCCCAAAAGCAAAAATCAAAGAATAAGAGAAAAAGTGCCAGAAATGAGAATCAACGGTCCGTCGATCAATTGACGAACCGTCCTTCGAATTGTCGATAAGCTTAATTTCCAGTGATGACAAAGTCAAGACGACGAAGGACGGAGACATCGACGAAGCGTCGAACTGATCGATGTTTCGTCATTGGTGTCGTCAAGAAGGATATCTTAGCAGAGGAGAAAAAGACGGGATATTCGACGGTGCGTCTAACTGATCGACGACACCGTTGAACGGTACACAGGGCTGAAGTTACAAAAGACGAAGAAATCGAAGGATCGTCGATTGATCGACGGTCCGTCGATCTTGCTATCGGGGGAAATTTTGTCAGTTTTTGTTGTGCGTTTTTTGGAGCCTATTTAAAGAACATTTTAGGTTTTACTTTCCATATTCAAATTTTATGGTACTCAACTAAAAGGTCCCATTGGTGGGTGAGCATTGAATACTCCTCTTTTGGAGCTTAGTGAAGACAATAAGATTCTATATTCCACCATCTTTATTACCATTGTAAGCTTTATGTCTCATTTATTGTTTACCACTTTTGAGACCATAATGTGTGAGTAGTCTCTTTAATCAATGTTGTGGACCCAAAATGATGGGTGCTATGTAATGGGTGTCTAACATTGTATATATATATATATATATGGGTTGTGATGTATTTTATTATTTTCTTGTATTCATTGTTCTATAAGTGGTTGCAAACACTTGTTTATGCACAAACCCTAGTTTATTTGGAAAAATGAACTAAAGTGTGATTTGAAATAATATAACAAGGACCCGGGGCGCTAACTCTCGTTTAATGAACTCGCTTAGGAATAAGATGAGTTCTACTTGGCATATTTAATCAGCCTTAGTTATAACTTTTCTGCATTTGCGAAAATCATGAAAAGACATACTCTCTAACTATTGGAAAATATTAGGAAGTGCATTAGAGATTAAGTGCATGCATAATCGCGACCCAATAGAAATATATCATATTGACACCCATAGCATAACATCTAATCATTGCGGGGATATAACTTTGGTTCTCTAAATCCAAACAAATTTCAAACAGTTCAAAATAGCAAATACAAACCAAATCTCTTTTTTAAAATACTCGGAATAGGATTAAAGCCTTTAAAGATCAGTATCGCATACAATTAGTACCCTTTTCTCTCCATATTCTCTGTGGGATTCGACCCCAACCTTGTTTGGGTTACTATATTTGACAACGTCCGCTTTACGCCATTAATAGGTGTAATTTGAGCGTATCAAATTTTGGCGCCGTTGCCGGGGAATACGGTTTAGAAATTACTAATTGTTGTGTACTCTTCTTTAAAACTTTTTCTATTCCATCACACCTCATTTGCTGTTTTGGTGAATCAGGTGAACATGGCAGGAAGACCAAATCGGAATCAAGGAAACCAAGGTGGACTCCAAGTGAACCCACCTGCACCAGAAGAGGATGACGATGAGAATATATTTGCTGAATTCATCAATGAAGCTGATTATGCTTCTGCTGTGGTTCCTCCTAAGACTGGAAATGCTACCTTCAAAATTGATAGTTCTATCTATCAACTGCTGAAACTCGAAGGTTATTTCCGAAATTCTTCGGAGGATTGTCCACTTCGACATTTGAAGAACTTCTTGCATGTATGTGCTCAACAATCCCAAGGTGTTGTTTCTGCCGATGCACTTCGATTACGGGTCTTTAAATATTCCTTGGCTGGTCAAGCCAGGGAATGGTATGAAAAGCTCCCCAGCAATTCTATTCATACATGGAACGAGTTAGCCAATACATTTTTGAAAAAATGGTTCCCTCCAAGCAAAAAGGCTGAGCTTCGGGATAAGATCTTTGAGTTCAAACAACTTCCGGGGGAACAATTATACTCAACATAGGAGCATTTCAAGTATTATCTAGCTCAATCTCCTACTCATGGATTTCCGGATGCTATTCTCACGGAAAATTCTATAAGGGCTTAGATACAATGAATCAGATTGCTGTCAATACCGCGGCAGGAGGATGCTTCATAGACAAGTTATTTACCGTTATCACTCGTTTGCTTGATAAGCTCACCACCCACAATCAGGCTTGGCACTCGAGTGATAGTGAAGTCCTGTCATATAGTAGTCCTTCTGCTGCCTCGGTGGCCAAAGAAAATCATGAGCGAGATCATGTTTTTGCTCAATTACATACCACCGTGGATTTGTTGTCAAAGAGGCTTACTAAGAAAAAAGCTAATAGTGTGAATGTTGTCGAAGAGATGTCACCTCATACTCCAGGAATGTACAAAGTCTTGGAAGAAGCTTATCTAGAGGGGCAACCACAACGTGAGGATGCTAATTATATTGATCACTCTCAAGGGGGCTATCCAAAGCAATGGAGACCCCAACAACAAAGCAATCAATATGGCCGAAATGAATATGGTGGTTCGGACAGAAGGGATTACAACAACAACAATTATAGTAATCGGAATTCCAATTCCTATGTTCCACCAAAGGGTCGTACTTATAACTCTCAAAATTGGCGAGAGGGCCCTTCCATTGATCAAGGGACCTCTCCGATGGAATCTATGCTTGAGAAGATATTGGACAACCAACATAAGAGTGACAAGAAGATGGAAAATTTGACTGAAGTGGTAGGCTCTCACACCACTTCAATTCATAAACTTGAGTCACAAATGCGAAATATTTCTCGTGAGCAACATCCATCGCAAAGAGAGGGTCTTCCTAGCGACACAGTTCGGAACCCAAGGGGTAGTGGAGGCTATAACATTGCCTCATGCAAAGCTATTTCCACTAGAAGCGGATGTTGACACCTAATTTTGGCTCGACGTGCTTAAAATTAACGTTTTGGGGGTCCCTGATTCGTTAAAGAGCACGAAATACAGTTTTTACATATTTTACATTTTTTGACAATTTATTGTTGATTATCCTTATTTTAGGAAATTTTATTAATTTATTGTCATTTTTTAAGAATCATTATTTTTCACATGTACAACGTAATACTACCATTTTTGTGCAATTAATAATTGTTTCTAATTTTATAGCAATAAATTTTCATATCTTATACATTAATAATTACATTTTATACTTACACATGTATTAGTACAGTCCGACAATGCAAAGAGAATCAGAGCAATTAATTTTTAAATGCAGAGCAAAATTTGATCAAGTCAAGGTCTCGTCACCTTTTTTTTTTTAAAAAAGGTGACATTTGAGGTGATGAGTTAGGATTTGATTAGTTAAAAGAAATAAGGGGACAAAGGGGTATGGCTTCATTATTATTTTGTTTTTTAAAAGAGATGTTTGTTTATATTATAAGAAAAGGGTGGGGTTAATTTTATTATTGAACACATACACACAGCTCTGTCATATTCAGGGCCCCTTTTTTTTTCTTCTTCTCATTCAAGATTTGTTCAGATCATTCACGTGGAGCAAAAAAGGCGGTTCCTTCCCATATTTCTCTTTTTAGTTTATTATTTATTAAGTTCATTATTCATCTTCAATGTCAGATCTTTTGTTTACTTTTCAAGAAATGGGATCCCATCTATGTGTTTATTATTAATAGGTATATCATTTCAAGATTCATCCATCTTGGTCCCTATTCTCTTCAATTCTAGTTTCCTCTTTTGTTTTGTCATTTAAAAGATTCATCCATCTTCAATCTTGAACATTGATTTCTGTTTCCAGCTCAACTTTAAAGCTATGGCTTTTATGCATTGAGGGGGGTAGGATTAAGAGAAACAAAAAAGGCTGTTTATAATGTCTGCAATCAGATTAGATGCATCAAATCTCTTACTTCTACCTTCTCACATACCTTTCAAAGTTTCAAACATCTTGGTAAATTTTCATTCTTCATTGCATCAATAATACTATGACAGCGATGAAAAGAAGCAGAGAAGACGATAGGCAAGTGGAAGCAGAGGCCATGGCTAACTGCGCCTTAATGCTTTTGTCTCGTTTAAACACCAACAACACTTCTTTATTATCAATAACATATCATCATCACAATGATTTTGAATGCAAGACTTGCAATAAACGCTTCCCTTCTTTCCAAGCCCTTGGTGGTCACTGTGCAAGTCATAAAAGGCCAAGATTACTTGCCGGTGCCAGAGATTTTCTTGTACAATCCAAAAAGAATAAGATGCATAAATGTTCTATTTGGGGAATGGAGTTTTCTTTGGGTCAAACCTTAGGTGGCCACATGAGACGTCACCGTGATGAAATTAATAAAATGTTGATCATGATACCGGTTTTGAAGAAGTCAAACAGTAGCAAGAGAATTTTTTCCTTGGATTTAAACTTAACCCCTGATGATGATGTTGATTTGAAGTTATGGCCGATGAAGAAATTTCCGTCAATTTCCAAGGCCTTCCATGTACAAAGACGGATTTTTATTTTAAGTTTATTCATTATTTTTAATTCATCCGATAATTATTTATTTTCTTACTAACATTTTTATTAAGTCTCATGCAGGTATCTGAAGTTATTTTTTGGAAGATGACACTCAAAAGAAGTTCAAATAGCTTCTTAAATTTTTTGTTTATATATATATATATTTTACATTCTTAAATTATGCAATCATAAAATATAGTGAAACTTTACTTTTTAGGGTGTAGGCTAGGGGTATTTATTTATGATCTGCTTAGGTGATTTAAATTTTATGTGTTTTAGATAAATTAATATTAGACAGTTATTATTTTTGTAGTTAATATTCTTATAGTTATCATGTTTCGCTAGAGTTTTAATTTAGTAGCTTAGCACACTTAAGTAAATAAATAGGGTGATTTGCCTCAATATTTAGGTTTTAAAATGTACTCTCATAATTAATTGATTAGGTGTACATACTTAGCTAGTTAAATTAGTTAACACACCTTGCGTGCAGAATAATTTCATGTCCATTCCTTACACCTTTTCACATACTCAAGCTCTTAAGTTCTAGATAACCTTTTTAAATAATTGTTTATATCACATATGTTTAAATCTGTTTTTTTTTTCATTCAAAAGCAAATCGTTCATTGTTAAGTAAATATCTTTATAATATATTCATTTAAAGCTAATTTTTTTTAGTCACTGTAATTGCGCACTTTATTTACTTGTAAATTATCATGTAATATGTATTTCTATACATATGTAAATACTTACACCTTTTACTACATAAACATTCATGTTAGTTATTCTTAGTCTAAATTCTATTAATTTTTGTAAATAATAATCAAGCTTTTTACACATCCCTCGTATAGTTAAATTGGTCCAGTCGGGAACCACATTTGTGGATTCTGAAGGATGCCTAACACCTTCCCTTCGGAATAATTTGAACCCTTACCTAGAATCTCACTTATTTTCGTAGACCATGTTAAGCTGCATATATTAATAATTTATAGGTACCCTAGTATACCTTAAATGCTAGGTGGCGACTCTGTACATAATTAATCGTTTCAGAGCTCCATAAGTTGTGCTTTGTTTAGCCTTGGTAAAAATGAGGTGCAACAGCGGAAAGATCCTTGACGCGGTAAATCAGAAGGTGGTTGATGTCGAGCCGATCATTGAAGAGGGTGTTGAAGAAGAGGTTGAAGAATAAATAGAGGCACCAATTGAAGTGCCTATTATTGTTGAAAAAGAGAAAGAAGTTCACCCTATTGTACAAAAGGGTGACAAGGAGCCAAGTGTTGAAAAAACTACCGGTGAGAGCTTTCAAAAGAACAAGGTCACGGGGGCAATTAAACCCTTGATTCAAACATATAAGTCTCCTCCCGCATTCCCACAAAGATTGATGAAAAGAACAGAAGATGCCAAGTGCCAACGATTCTACGACCAATTGAAAGGGTTGTCAATGAATATCCCATTCCTAGATGCATTCCAGGAAATGCCGGGATTTGCTAAATACTTGAAAGAATTGTTGACGAAGAAAAGACCTATCAAGCATGATACGGTGGGAGTCACCCACCGTGTGAGCTCTATTATTTCGTCATCGAAGGTTGAAAAGAAGGGAGATCC